>NC_134172.1:8365418-8618260 GCF_964188355.1 Buteo buteo | reverse complement strand
GCACTACACTTCTATTGACTTCAATGGACACCAAGCCAAGAATTCTTCATAAAAATGTTAACCTAGTTCAGTTTCCCCACTTCACCGCTAAAACAGGGTTTATTCAGAAGCAGGGTCTGTAAGACAGATCTATCAGTTAAAGCAGGTATATGTTCATTTCTGCAAGTTTAGCTTGTACTCTCAGCTACCATGATGGTACACACAGCACTGTCAGAGATCTGCTTATTTAACCATCTGTGCATACAACGAGGGTACATATGCAAGGAGCAGCATAGGTCTGACTCACCTTGCATCCCTGCCTGTTTGGCCTTCCCAAGTTAGGTAGGACACATGAAATAATAACTCAGCTCATTTCAGCTCGAAGTTATTGCATTTTCTTTGGTAGTTAGAGGAGTGTAAATAAGCCACATAAGTGTCGTGGTTTAACCCCAGCCAGCAACTAAGCACCACGCAGCCGCTCACTCACTTCCCCCCCATCCAGTGGGATGGGGGAGAAAATCAGGAAAAGAAGTAAAACACCTGGGTTGAGATAAGAACGGTTTAATAGAACAGAAAAGAAGAAACTAATAATGATAACGATAACACTAATAAAATGACAACAGTAAGTAATAAAAGGATTGAAATATACAAATGATGCACAGGGCAATTGCTCACCACCCGCCGACCGACACCCAGCCAGTCCCCGAGCGGCCAAAAAAAAAAAAAACTGCCTCCCCCCCCTTCCCAGTTCCTAAACTAGATGGGACGTCACATGGTATGGAATACACCGTTGGCCAGTTTGGGTCAGGTGCCCTGGCTAGGCATGAGAAGCTGAAAATCCTTGACTATAGTCTAAACACTACTGAGCAACAACTGAAAACATCAGTGTTATCAACATTCTTCACATACTGAACTCAAAACATAGCACTGTACCAGCTACTAGGAAGACAGTTAACTCCATCCCGGCTGAAACCAGGACAGTATCCACCCCTTATTCTATACCATTGACGTCATGCTCAGTTCCCATACCTTCAGTTACATTCTGATCAATCATCACCACCTTTCCATCCCTTTGAGACATATGAACAATGATATATATATATATATATATATATAAAAGTATATACACACAGAGATATCAGTTCTTTAGTTCATGGGTTACGTTCATAAAATGTTTGAGTTCATTTAGTTTCCGACTCTGGGCTCCATCTGTCATACCAGTCTGTCTGGGCAGGAGGGATGGTGCAAAGTCCTCTCAGTCGGTAGAGCAGAATTGGGCTTCTGTGCGGTGTGAGGAGCAGATGACATTTGATGCAGCAGGAGGATGGTGTGCACCGTTGGATTGTTGTATGCTGGAGTCAGTTCTGGTTCCACCTCTACGACGCTTTGCTCAGTTTTATCACAGTTCTTTCTTGCTTGATCCAAGTGATTCTTACTATAGTACTATGGATATAGCATATAACAATTATAGTAATGATAACATACAGTAGCGGGGTTATACAGCAACTAATATCATACAGTTTAATTCTGGCTATTTTCACCTAAAATCAAATCCCCTTGAGGCACACATCGGACTTCCCCATCTTTTCGCATCACCCACCAAGTGCACCCAGGCCCTTGAGCAAAAGCAATCCCACGAATGGGTTTACCTTTGCCTGAGGCAGGAGTAACCCAGACTGTTTTCCCTAACATGTTTTTCATGTGCACTACAGGGACTTTATCCCCTTCTACAGTATGTAAAAATTCTGATTGGGCAGGGCCACTCCGATTGGCAGATCCTCTGGTGTTGACTAACCAGGTGGCTTTTGCTAAATGTGTATCCCAATGTTTGAAGGTTCCACCCCCCATTGCTCTCAATGTAGTCTTTAACAGTCCATTGTATCGCTCAATTTTCCCAGAGGCTGGTGCATGATAGGGGATATGATACACCCACTCAATGCCATGCTCTTTGGCCCAGGTGTTTATGAGGTTGTTTCGGAAATGAGTCCCATTGTCTGACTCAATTCTTTCTGGGGTGCCGTGTCGCCACAAGACCTGCTTCTCAAGGCCCAGGATAGTGTTCCGGGCAGTGGCATGGGGTACAGAGTATGTTTCCAGCCATCCGGTGGTTGCTTCCACCATTGTCAGCACATAGCGCTTGCCTTGGCGAGTTTGTGGGAGTGTGATATAGTCAATCTGCCAGGCTTCCCCAAATTTATATTTCAGCCATCGCCCTCCATACCACAGGGGCTTTAACCGCTTGGCTTGCTTAATTGCAGCACATGTTTCACATTCATGGATAACCTGTGCGATAGTGTCCATGGTCAGGTCCACCCCTCGGTCTCGAGCCCATCTATATGTTGCATCTCTTCCCTGATGGCCTGAAGTATCATGGGCCCACCGAGCCATAAATAGCTCACCCTTCTGTTGCCAGTCCAGGTCCACCTGAGCCACTTCAATCTTGGCAGCCTGATCCACCTGTTCGTTGTTCCGATGTTCTTCAGTGGCCCGACCCTTGGGTACGTGAGCATCTACATGACGTACTTTTACAACCAGATTCTCTAACCGGGACGCAATATCTTGCCACAGTGCCGCAGCCCAAATGGGTTTACCTCTGCGCTGCCAGTTGCTCTGCTTCCATTGCTGTAACCACCCCCACAGGGCATTTGCCACCATCCATGAGTCAGTATAGAGATAGAGCACTGGCCACTTTTCTCTTTCAGCAATATCTAATGCTAGCTGGATGGCTTTCACCTCTGCAAACTGACTCGATTCACCCTCTCCTTCAGCGGTTTCTGCAACTTGTCGCGTGGGACTCCATACAGCAGCCTTCCACCTACGATGCTTTCCCACGATGCGGCAGGACCCATCAGTGAACAGGGCATATTGCCTCTCATTTTCTGGCAGTTTATTATACAGTGGGGCCTCTTCAGCCCGTGCCACCTCCTCCTCTGGCGACATTCCAAAATCTTTGCCTTCTGGCCAGTCTGTGATCACTTCTAAAATTCCTGGGCGACTGGGGTTTCCTATGCGAGCCCGTTGTGTGATCAATGCGATCCACTTACTCCACGTGGCGTCAGTCGCGTGATGTGTAGAGGAGACCCTCCCTTTGAACATCCAGCCCAGCACTGGCAGTCGGGGTGCTAAGAGGAGCTGTGTCTCAGTACCAACCACTTCTGAGGCGGCTCGAACTCCTTCATACGCTGCCAATATCTCTTTTTCAGTTGGGGTATAGCGAGCCTCGGATCCTCGATATCCTCGACTCCAGAACCCCAGGGGTCGGCCTCGGGTCTCCCCAGGTGCTTTCTGCCAGAGGCTCCAGGTAGGGCCATTCTCCCCAGCTGCAGTATAGAGCACATTTTTAACATCTTGTCCTGTCCGGACTGGTCCAAGGGCTACGGCATGAACAATCTCCCGTTTAATTTGTTCAAAGGCTTGTTGTTGTTCAGGGCCCCATTTAAAATCATTCTTCTTCCGGGTCACTTGATAGAGAGGGCTTACAATCAAACTGTAATTTGGAATATGCATTCTCCAAAACCCCACGACACCTAGGAAGGCCTGTGTGTCCTTTTTATTAGTCGGGGGAGACATAGCTGCTATTTTATTAATCACATCCATTGGGATCTGACGACGTCCATCTTGCCATTTTATTCCCAAAAACTGGATCTCCTGTGCAGGTCCCTTGACCTTACTTTCTTTTATGGCAAAACCGGCTTCCAGAAGGATTTGGATTATTTTCTTCCCTTTCTCAAAAACTTCTTCTGCCGTGTTGCCCCATATGATGATGTCATCAATGTATTGCAGGTGTTCCGGAGCTTCACCCTTTTCCAGTGCAGTCTGGATTAGTCCATGGCAAATGGTGGGGCTGTGTTTCCACCCCTGGGGCAATCGATTCCAAGTGTACTGGACACCCCTCCAAGTAAAGGCAAATTGTGGACGACACTCTGCTGCCAGAGGGATTGAGAAAAACGCATTGGCAATGTCAATTGTGGCATACCACTTGGCTGCCTTTGACTCTAGTTCATATTGAAGTTCTAGCATATCTGGAACAGCAGCACTCAGCGGTGGCGTAACTTCATTCAGGCCGCGATAGTCGACTGTTAGTCTCCACTCCCCATTAGACTTCCGCACTGGCCATATGGGACTATTAAAGGGTGAGCGAGTTTTGCTGATCACTCCTTGGCTCTCCAGTTGGCGAATCAACTTGTGGATGGGAATCAGAGAGTCTCGGTTGGTGCGATATTGCCGCCGGTGCACCGTCGTAGTAGCAATTGGCACTTGTTGTTCTTCAACCTTGAGCAACCCCACAATCGAAGGGTCTTGAGAGAGACCAGGCAGGGTAGACAGCTGTTCAATGCCCTCCGTCTCCAAGGCAGCTATACCAAAAGCCCATCGATAACCCTTCGGGTCCTTAAAATACCCCCTCCTGAGGTAGTCTATGCCAAGGATACACGGAGCCTCTGGACCAGTCACAATGGGGTGTTTCTGCCATTCCTTTCCAGTTAGGCTTACTTCAGCTTCCAATACAGTTAACTCTTGGGATCCCCCTGTCACACCAGAAATACAAATGGATTCTGTCCCTCTATAACTTGATGGCATTAGAGTGCACTGTGCGCCGGTGTCTACTAGAGCCTTATACTCCTGTGGGTCTGACGTGCCAGGCCATCGAATCCACACAGTCCAATAGACCCGGTTATCCCTTTCCTCCACCTGGCTGGAGGCAGGGCCCCTCTAATTCCGGTCAGAGTATTCAGTATTCACTTCTCGTAAAATTGGCTCAGAAGTCCCTTCAAGAGGATCGGAAATAAAATCAGCCCTTCTACTCTGTTTGGAAACTGGAGCGGCATTTTTCCTGGTAGAATCCCCTTTTGTGGTGGCTTTTCCTCGCAGTTCACGTACCCGTGCATTTAGGACCGAGGTAGGTTTTCCGTCCCATTTCCTCATGTCCTCTCCCTGATCACATAGGTAAAACCACAGGGCACCTCGCGGTGTGTACCCTCTATAGTCTCTCTCTTGGGCAGAGGAACGCTCCCTCCTAATAGCTGAAACATTGGTCCTTACACGTGTGGAGTAGGACATATCCTCTTTGAATTGCTGGAAATCCTCAGACAGCTTCTCCACAGCCGCAATGCAAGCTTGTAGGGAGGAGGAGAGATTTTCTTCGTATTGACGGAGTTGGCGAGCCACTTCCTCCACTGTCGGTGCCTCTTCATCCTTCCAGGCCATTATTGCCAATGCGTTGGCATAGGATGATGGTGCGCTCCGTACAAACTTCCGCCACATGGGTCGTGTGCATTGGACTTCATCTGGATCTTTGGGTAATTGTGGGTTGTCCGGGTCATGATGAACCGTCTCTAGCACAGCTAATTCCCTCAGATATTGAATACCTTTTTCCATGGTGGTCCACTTGCTTGATTGACATATAACATCTTCCTTAAAGGGGTACCTTTCCTTCACACTTGACAGGAGTCGCCTCCAAAGGCTGATGGCTTGTGTCCCTCTTCCAATTGCCTTGTCAATGCCACCTTCCCTGGCAAGCGATCCCAGTTGCTTGGCTTCCCTACCTTCTAATTCCAAGCTATTAGCCCCATTGTCCCAGCATCGGAGGAGCCAGGTGATAATATGCTCACCTATACGGCGGCCAAAGTCTTTTCGCAAATCCCGCAGCTCACTCAAGGATAGGGACCGGGTTATTATCTCTGGTTCTGCCTCCTCCTCCGGTTCCCGTGATGACCCTGGTTCCTCTTCACCCTTCGCTAAGCGAACTGATTTTTTTGTATATTTCTTTTTCTGTACGGGGGCAACTGATACTGGTGCAGGTTGGTCCGCTGGTTCAGTTGCAGTATCGCTAGCCAGGTTTTGGATAACCGCAGTGTCTGTCGACGAGGTTTGGGTAGCAGCAGTGCTCGTCGCTGGGGCTGGAGGGACCGCAGTGCCCGTCGCCGAGGTTTGGGTAGCTGCTGTGCTCCTTGCCGGGGCTGGAGGGGCTGCAGTGCCTGTTGTTGAGGTTTGGGTAGCCCGAGTTCTCATCGCCGGGGCTGGAGGGGTCACGGTGCCTGTCGCCACGGTCTGGGTGCCTGCAATGCTCCTTGTCGGGGCTGGAGGGGCCGCAGCGCCTGTTGCCAAGGTTTGAGTGGCCGCGGTGCTCATAATTTTGTTGTTAGGTCCAGAGACTTTCTCTTCCCCTTGAGGGTACTGAATGGTGTCGAACAGGGCTCGATAGGCATGGGCCAGGCCCCAGCACGTTGCAGTGATTTGTATCTCTCTGGAGCTGCCGGGGTGACAGCATACCTTTTCCAAATATTTTACTAGTTCTTCTGGATCCTGCACTTGTTCAGGGGTGAATTTCCAAAACATTGGAGGTGCCCACTTTTCTAGGTACCTGCCCATACTACCCCACACACCCTGCCACTCATAATTATCCAGCCTTGGGGCACACCTCTGGGTGATCTTCTTAAATAGCTGTTTAACCTTAAACGAGAGCTGAACCACATTCAGAAGTATGCTAATTCCTAGCAGTAGGGCTAGGACCGTGCTAGTCCCAACACTCCAGGAGTATTCAAATTTCTCAAAATTCTCAAACACCATTGTAACTGGACTGAAGGAGAAAGGAGAGGGGAAGAAAGGTACCCCACCCATAGACTGGTTTTCCATGGAGGAAAGGTAAATGGTATAGTTATTAATAGTTTCCCACAAACGGCTCCCACAGTATAAAGGTGACAATGCTAAGTGCAAATACCGGATTAATCCCACAGCTGATGACTTTAGCATACCATAAACCAGAGTTATACCATACATCAAAGCGAAAACCTTAATCCACCTCCCACGGATGATAAGCAGTAGAAGAGGAACTACATACAGCAAGCGAGGAGATACATAACAGAGCCTTAAAAACCAGAGCAACAACTCTAATACATAAATCAACATAATGAATGCTTAGAACAAATCTGTTTTAACGAGCTCTGGTCAGGTCTGTCGTTATCTCAACCCTTCGAGCCCCACGTTGGGCGCCAAAAGGACTGTCGTGGTTTAACCCCAGCCAGCAACTAAGCACCACGCAGCCGCTCACTCACTTCCCCCCCATCCAGTGGGATGGGGGAGAAAATCAGGAAAAGAAGTAAAACACCTGGGTTGAGATAAGAACGGTTTAATAGAACAGAAAAGAAGAAACTAATAATGATAACGATAACACTAATAAAATGACAACAGTAAGTAATAAAAGGATTGAAATATACAAATGATGCACAGGGCAATTGCTCACCACCCGCCGACCGACACCCAGCCAGTCCCCGAGCGGCCAAAAAAAAAAAAAACTGCCTCCCCCCCCTTCCCAGTTCCTAAACTAGATGGGACGTCACATGGTATGGAATACACCGTTGGCCAGTTTGGGTCAGGTGCCCTGGCTAGGCATGAGAAGCTGAAAATCCTTGACTATAGTCTAAACACTACTGAGCAACAACTGAAAACATCAGTGTTATCAACATTCTTCACATACTGAACTCAAAACATAGCACTGTACCAGCTACTAGGAAGACAGTTAACTCCATCCCGGCTGAAACCAGGACAATAAGAAACATAAGCTACATAAGAAGTATATACATAAGAAGTATATCTGATTAGGAGATGCACATTTTATTATAATTTACAGTACTACTTGTTCAGAAAGCATTACTGTGAACCGTAAATAATATTTCAATTTTTATAACTGTCATAAACCAATAGGCCTGAGCCTTGATCAGCATACTGCCACTTATTCTTTCATTGTATGTTTTCTAATCTGCCAACCTTTCTATCAATATATAACAAGTGATTTTCCATCACTCAGAGAAGAGGTACAGTCTGTTGGGTTCATAACTAATACCTTCATTTGGATGGTGCTTGAGTTTATATCCTTACTGCCCAAGAAGGTTTGTATCCACTTGTAGCAGCCTGATTTTAATTAGGCTCTGTCACCTTAGAAATCCATCCTGTTATGAAAAGCAACAGCTTTGCTTCTTTTATTTGTATTAGATTTGCCTCCTTGAACAAAAAATTTGATCTTATGTATATTGCTAGCATGTTTCTCATGAGACTCAAGAATCTACTGGTTTACATTGGTTTAAAGAATGAGATGCTGGAGAAAGATCTTCTGCAAAGGTACAGATAGGTATCTTCTGCAGGGGGGTTAATGAGACACCTCTATATGCAGTAGTAGGAAAGATAAATGGACTGGCAAAGTCATGTCCACGGAAAACTATGTCTGGCTTTGGGGCTTTTCAGGGGCTGCACACTGAGCCAGCTGGAACTGCTTACATAGATCAGAGGCTCATGTTAGAAGGTGTTGATCAGCCTGAATTCACTTTGTGAGCCTCTATGGAAGGGGTGGCTGATGAACAACATGAGAACAAAAGAAAAACTCTAAAGGAGAGTCTGGAGTACTGAAAAGTGTTGAAACCCACTAGAAACATAGATGAAATGTGATTTATTGTATCTGAAGGCAGTGCAAGACAGCAAAAGAAATAAAAAGGAGGTGAAGAATAAGGAAAATCTCAAAGGAATAGAAAATACAGGTGAAAGATCCCAACCGTCCCACAACTGCGACTCTACAGAAGTTCTCTTTGCCCTAAGGTAACAGGTAAAAGAAGAGCTAGAAACGCTAGAAAGTCTGAGCTGTTGACTATTTCTCACAGCATGATAAGTAGGCCACAAGAATAAGTAGTCTGCACAAACACCACGCCACACTTAAATTGTAGGAGTCATTGCTGTATCATACAAGCCAGAAGAATAAATGGATTAAAAAACAAATTAGTCATAAACCATATTAATGAGTGGCAGGTCTACTGGAGGCTATTAAACACAAAGGTTAAAATGTGTGTAAGGTTAAAAAGTTAATCCTTTGAGATTCCAGAGCCTGTTGTTACTTCCTGAAATTTGCTGGACAGGTGAGACTTCAGTTTTCTCCCAGGCAACGGCATTTCCAAGAGCCGCAGCCCACAACATCTTCCTGGTGATGGATTGTGGTCACGCATCTGTTCCCATTCCTTTAGATCTGCCTTCTGCCTTTGATGCCCTTGATCAAGCGATTTTTTTTTTCTCTGACATTTTTGGTTCCCAGTGGGTCTGAAGAGATTTGCTCCCTCCTCACTTTTGGGAAGCTCTTGGAGTTGCATGAAGAGTGTCCACCTGTCCAGGCGCAAATGCAGGGAGAGCAGGAATGCTTTTAAAGAAGGAGGTTGTGAGCCCAGCTCTGCTTCTCTGCCCACTTCATTCCTCACTTGCTGTTTTTATTTTTCGTCCGCCCCATTTCAGCTGACACTGATTCGATCCCAAACGTTACACATTAAAACAGGAGTGTTACGCAGCTCCTGACAGACCCTTCTGCCTGCAGTCACTTCTGCTGGCCCAGTCCTGCTTCCACACAGACACGGTGCTGACAGACAGTTTCAGTGCATAAAACTCTTCTTAGTTTTGGATCCCCATGTGCAGGGTAAATAACAAGACACTGGAAAACGTAGGAAGGTTTGTAGAAGATAACTGACACTCTGCAGGTGAGCAAAATGTTTCATTTTAAACTTGAGGCACACATACTAATCCCCCTGCCCTGTGCTTGGCTTTTGCTGTTCCCAACCTATTGCGTTTACTGCTAAGAGCCCGGAGCATCACTCTGCAGTAATGCATCACTTGAACCTCCCCATCTTAATAAAGAATTAAGTCAAGGCTCTGACTCACATTTCACACCTTTAAAGGTGGCCGAAGTTTAGGCTCTCTGCCTCCCTCCACTCCATGGTATTCAAACTGAGCTTATAGCTACCCCTGAACTGCTACAATTCACAGCCCCTGAATTACTGTAAATCACCACCAGGTACAATTTATATTAATGCCCTGGGCTTCAGCAGTCCTGGCTTAATTGCCTGCAAACCTGAAAACATGGTTACGTAGTTTGATATTGCTGTCGAAAGTGCTGGTCCAATCTTTCCCCCTACAGCGGGCTGTGCCGTCCCAGGGAGCTGCCCTGGATGGAGCCTCATTTATTTGGCTGCATCAGCATCGTGCTGGATCAGGATCCTCTGGCTCTCCCTGCTTTGCCAGGAGGGATGATTTTGGGGCATGGCAGGCTGCTGGGGCAGAAAGTAGTGCAAACTTAGATTGTCTTAAACCAGCTATTAAACTACTCTTTATCAGATAGATAGTTTTACAGGCCAACACAAAGAGAGACCAAAGCACCCCTTTTTGTCTGAAGAGGCTGTTTTCCTGGCGTGTGTATTTCAGACAAGCTCCAAGGCTGGTATGTCTAGGGCAAAGGGCTTGCACACGTTATTGTCAGATACCCAGAGAAACAGTTATTTTTGTGGGTCTTTTTTTTTTATTGTCTGTGAGGAAACAATAATCTTCCAGATGAAAATCAAAACCAAATCACTCAGAAAATCCTGTAGAGACTTCATTTTGCTCAGCTTCAAAAGTGCAATAAAAAAAAAATCACTGTTGCCAGAAAAACAAACAACACATATTAAGCCTTTTTATCACCATGTCTAATGTTTTACTAACTATGAAATCACATTTTCCAGAATGAACTGTCTCAATACACTTCTGAAACATCCTGGTAGTGCTCAGTGACCATTTGAAAGATGAACTCTGTCCCAGCCACAGACAGCAAACAGAAGTCAACTGCCTGGAGGACAGCACAAGACATGCAGCTCCATCCAGGAGTGTACAGGGACCAGATTCAAATAGCTGCACATCCTCCAGCTCCTAAAGGCAGGGTTTGGGGGTTTTTGGGGGGTGTACATTTATTTTCCTCCTCCATAAAATACATACGAAATCTTTAGTATTAACACTGATAATAACAACAACAGCTAGCAGTTGTGTGCATCTTTCATCAGCAAGCAACAAAATTATTTGCAAAAAGAAAGGTAAGCATTAATATCTCTTTTTACTCTTGGGGAAAATGAGGCGTGGGGAGGTGATGACACTTCTCTGTGGACACCAAACAGGCCATACTCAAGAAAGGAAACTAGATCTCCCACTAAATATTTCACCTATCAGGGTACATTCCTTTCCTCCGTGAGGAGTTGTTACCTATTTCAAAGGCAGTTGTGATAGGAAGAAAGAAAGGCTATGACTTGCTCAAGTAAATGTGGGAAGAGAGAAGAGCAGAAACCAGACACAGACTCTCAAGTGTTGATAACAATGTGTATTGGGGGTGGAAGGAAAAGAAGAAAGCTCCAATTGTACCAGCACATGCCAGTCTTAGCCTGTTACCTTGGGTCCCTCTCCCATTTCTTGACACAAAATTCACCCAAAGTGCAGTCCTGAAGTTCTTGCTATTTCAGCATTTCCTCTGATCTCAGTTTTTCAAGGCAAGTATGTGGGGACCAGTTGTTCTCCACAATTATGGAGAACAGTTGTGTTGTTCAAAATATATGCTGAGTTCTTCATGCTTCAGAAGGACCTTTCAATGGTTAGAAACAGTAACTGTCTATTAAATATGTATATAGTGCTGGTACTTTGGCTTTGGCGTGCCTGCCCTGAATCATGGTGGAGGGATACAAAGACAGTTTTATTATTTCTATTAGATATTATTGATATGATAGTCAAGACAAAACATCTAAAGCAGTGTTACACTACATGAGCTGCTTCAGAGCCAAGCAGTTAATCAGACATCTTGACCCAAGGAGCTCACATCTTACATGAAAACTTAAGGCTAATCTTTATCCCCTGTTTTGCTTTCCCTTTTTCCTGAAGCAGGCAAGTAATTTCTCCCCACATCTCCAAAAATCCAAAGGGATTAATTCTCTGACTTCTTTCTGTGCTGGGAATGCCATCTGGGGGCATCTGGATCTATTGAATCTATTGAATTCAAGGCATTGTTTCTGCATAAATAAGAAAATTATTAAAGATTTCAGAAATGTTACAGTAGTGCTCATATAATAAAAAAGAAAGAAGTGTGAGGATTGAAACAACTCTAATCTCACAAGGTTACACAACAAAAGTTTGGAAAAAACCTTTCTCACTGTTTAGATGACTCAAGCTGCAGAGTTATCTTCCAGATTACTGGTTCTGTGACTATTTAAGGAGTGCGGCAGTTCATGGTAAACCAACAGCAGGCCAAGCAAAACCACATTTAATTCCCTATTTTCTAAATTAAAAAAGCAGGGGCAGGGCCTCCAGCTTTGTCATTCTCAGAAAAAAAAAAATAAAAATCAAAACCTCATGTCATTGTATCAGAGCTAGGGGCAGATGTTGTTACTGAGCTCCCAAACTGCAGTATGGCAACATGTGGTAGAGCATGATGGTAGATGCAGGTGTTGGACTCCACCATAATTCTGTGCCATGGGTACATCTGCTAAACCCTGGCCGCTAAACCAGTAGACCCTCTGTAGCAATGTATTGCAACAGGAGTTAGAGGTCTGCCTTGTGGTCCTAACAAGAAGTCCATCTCTGAGTCTGCAAAGTGACTTTCAAAACAGAAGGTCAAAATATTTTACTAATAACCAACAGATGGTAAACCAGGAAAAAAGTTTTCTGGACATTTTATAAGCAGGTTAAGGTGCAGGAGAAGGGGCTGTCTGGGGAGCATATGAATTTTTAGCACTGGACATCTTGAAGAATGCGTTTGACAAGAATAACATAGATAAAGGTGTTCCTGCCTTGGGCAATGGATGTACTGGCTGAACTTTGGAGGTCCTTTCCAATACTATGATGCTATGAATTTGAGAAATCAAACAACTTCTCTCAGTGATTCCTCCCGGGACTTCAGGACAGACCTTACCACTCAATTTCCTTGCGGGAAATTGTAAGTCATATGTCTTCCTTTCACTCTGCAGACACACTAAAACTGCAACATGCAATTTGCACAGTGCCTTAATATCACTACTGCTGAGAAACCTTAGTCACCACCCTAATGCTATTCCTAATAACAACTCACCTCTTCTTTGTTCTCTTCAGTAATGTCACATTTCACAATCATGTCACAACTGTTCTATTCTAATTTATCATCAGAGAAGGAGGAGTTTAGCTGCAAGAAGCATTTTGTTGTAACATTACCAAAAAATCAAACAGAACCACGGAGCTGGTTAAAGGAGAGACAGATATCTGCCTCTCCTCATATGGTCCTTCTAATACCCTTTGCTCTGGTCTTGGCAAATGTAATTCTGCCCAATAATAGTCCCCACAAGATCTTGACAATCTTTTTTTTCCCACCACTTTATTTCTCTTAACTCTATGCATTTTTCAATCACTTTCTCTTCCGTACCCCGTCAGATATAAGCCTCTTCACTTGCCTTTCCACGTTCTTCAAGGTCTATCCTTGGCTTAGCTATTGCCTACTTTTCACCGGAGAGATGTCATTTCTCCCTCCAGCTGACCCATTATCTTCCACTGCCCACACATTGTATTTCCAGACAAGTATCTTCATCTCCATTCTAATGGCAGAAGCCAGAAGCCAGAAGCCACTGAGGTCCTGTCTCCACCTCCACATGTAAACAAACGTAGCTTTTCTTCCAGAAACTGCAGGGAACATGAGGCCATTTGGATGCCCTGAACTTCTGAGACATTTGTCAACTTGGAGTGTTTGAACATGGTCCAGGCAATGAGAGCGGCAGCACAAATCAGACCTGTGCATCGTCTTCTTGGCACTGTGACTTCCATGAAGGCAATGATGATCAAAATAATGTTTTTCATACAAGCTCAGAAGAGCTTCAATCAGAGTGCCTTGAAATAGAAACTGCCACTTCAAATAAAGCAGTGAATCAGAAACCTCAGTAGGTAGTAAAACTATCATCTCAAACACTACAGCAATTTATAGAGAAGAATCAATTAGTGGATGTGGGTTGGAAGGACATGAATCTTTTGGAGAAGAGCTAACTTTGTTTAGCATTTAGCCACAGAAAGGTAGTGAGCCACATACAAAGGATCAAATTTTGCTCTCTTTAAAGCATGCCAATTCATTGCGACTCACAGTATCTCTATATTTACAGGAGTGAAAGAGAATCAGTTTTAGCTAATACATCCCATTTTAGTGTACAAGTGTGTATGCATAGTACTGCAATAAGAGACTGATAAGCGAGAGGGCAGCGGTAAGAACTACATAAGTTTAAAAGAATGTTGAAGACCAAGTTTAAAATATCACAGTCTTATATCAGCAAATTGGTCAAATGGAAAAGAATAGAGTGCAGACTGTACAAGAGAGATCTTTTAGTAGCTGAAGCATTGGATTAGTATGTGCTATCTGGCAGATTATGTCTACAACTACTTAATTCCCTAATGTATTTGCATATACTGGAAAGTTTAAGCAGTCCATTCCAGATTTAAGTAACTAGACTGGCAATGTGGACTGAATTTAACCTCGCTGTAGCTCTAATAATGTCTCAAAAATGCTGTGAGGTTACGATAGGGCTGAATACGGTCCTATGTTAGAGCAGATAATTTTATCATTCCATCTTACACACAGCTCCTGTTTCCCATGAACATGTAACAAGCAATAAAAATTATGTCTAAGAAGTATAAAAACTTCACATTTTGCATTTTTTTAAAAGCAAAGTAAGCAAAAAATAGTTAAAAAAGGCTTGAGGCTAGTCAATAGTAAGAAGGAATATAATTATACCAAAACATAAAATCTTTGTGTTTACAATGCAGATTTAGTGGTATGACACAGATGCCTATAACAGCAGCAGACTGACTTCCATGTTTCTGTAAAATCTCCTTTGATATTAAAAAATTGTTGGTTATCCCACTAAGGTCACTACTTTTCTAGTTGTGTATCAATTCTTTTAATGGAGAAAGTCTTATTATAAAATCATGGAAAAGTCTCACTTCTACTACTCAAAGGCAGATCAAACATTTCCCTCCTCTCCCAACTCACCTTGAGATAGATCACTCTTTAGTTTGTTGCGCTTTATTGTTAAAATCTACTTCAAATGGTAGCATCATAGCCAGAAATTCAATTTGTTTTTTCTCTGAATTCCCACAGTGAGGTGGGAACCTCACTTCAGCAGAACACTTGCCTCGTATGCATGCTCACAGCAGCTCCCCTCTTATTTTCCCTATTATTTTTCAGGTTTTTATTATTAGGTTACTGCATATATAGAATCATAGAGTGGTTTGGGTTGAAAGGCACCTTAAAGATCATCTAGTTCCACCCACCTGCCACAGGCAGGGACACCTTCCACTAGACGAGGTTGCTCAAAGCCCCATCCAACCTGGCCTTGAACACTGCAAGGGATGGTGCATTCAGAACTTCTCTGGCAACATGTTCTAGCATCTCACCACCCTTATAGTAAACAATTTCTTCCTTTCTTCTAATCTAAATCCACCCTCTTTTAGTGTAAAACCATTACTCCTTGTCCTAACACTACAGGCCCTTGTAAAAAGCCTTTCTCCATCTTTCTTATAGGTCCCCTTTAAAGTATTGAAAAGCCGCAATAAGCTCTGCCAGGAGACTTCTCTTCTCCAGGCTGAACACCCCCAACTCTTTCAGCCTTTTTTCATAGCAGAGGTGCTCCAGCCCTCTGATCAACTTTGTGGTCTCCCACTGGACCTGCTCTAACAGGTCTGTGTGTTCTTGTGCTGGGGGCCCCAGCGCTCGATGCAGTACACCAGGTGAGACCCCACCATACAAATGTTGTCTAGGATGCCTCCTTTCTAACTTATTTGAAAATAGATAGTTTACATCTTTTCTGCAGATCAGGTCTTCCCTGCTCAGATAGCTTTCTGTTACTCTTTTCAAAGAGACTTATTGTAAAACCGTTTTCATCAAGAGCAACTGCCAAGCCATCTCCATCCAAAGGCAGGCTTGGGATGAAACCAAACAGGGGTTGGCTGAAAAGTGCCAGACCCAGTGCACTTTTGCTGCTCTAATTCCTTCTGATGAGCTAATCCAGCAGGAGATAACCCCCATGTCCATGGCAGAGGGACTAGTGAGCCAACTTTGGCCATCCTCTTGTTCCCACCAACCTGCCCCAGCATCTGTTTTAGCTGGTGACTAAACTGCCAGATATATTTTGGCTTTTTGAACACTGCCAAAAAGTTATAACTTTCACAAAACCAAACAGATGTCACATCTGGAGAGCTCGAGCCTCCAGCTCTTTCCAAAAGCATGGTCCTGTTGCCTTGAGCAAGGCTCTGCTGCAGGTAGGCTGGGGAGGGCTGCAGGGCTGGGAACTGCCTCTGCAAAGATACAAGCAGCTTGCATTTTCTCTTCTTCCCTCTGTGGCCCCCTGCTAGTAACACTCTTTTCTTTTAACATGCCCATCCTACAGAGGACCCCAGCTAGACAATCCACCCTGCCATTTAAAAAAAAAAAAAAAAAGAGAGAAAGATTAAATATCTAATCCGAAGGCAAAACCTAATCTTTATTTTTAGTCCACTTTCCAAAGTGATCTTGAATGTGCTATTTTTACCCCAGCGGTCTAAATTTTGTTTAGCCTTGTATTGATTGGGCAGTATTTGATGAAAGGTGTTTGTGGGCTGTGGGTTTCTCTTACATCTTTGTCATTGGTTCATCTTTCACTAAAAAGTTTGGAGCATTCTCCTCATCTTTTATTCCCAGAAAGCCATAAAAAGCTGCATATTAACCACTTCTCTTCCTCTGCAGAAAAAGAGTTATCACTCTGATGTAGATAAACCATTTGCAAAAGAGTTCTTGACAGCGTGAACTAAGTCAAAAATACATTTACCTATATAGGCAGGAGTAACTCTATATATTTATTTAAGTAATAGCAAACTGTGGCTCAGGAGTTGATTTCCTGTTGTTTAAGTTCACTTTTGAATATTCTTGATTGGACCTTCACTCAGTGCTGTACATTTTAATTTTCTGTATGTTTGCAGTCAGCCATACTACAAAATCCAGGTTGCCCTTAAGAAAGATTGATATACCCAAAATGAAGAAGCGTAAGTCTTTCTCAAAGGAAATTATTTTTCACCAAGAGTGATGCATTGTGGAACCTGACTTCTAAATGTATACTTAGGCAATAAGTAACCCCGGTTTTAGATGACTCTTTCTTTGTTGCTGAGTACGTATTCTAGACCCAGATCCAGAGTTTGACAAAATGGAAGACCCTCCCTCAAAGAGGTCTTTCCTGAGCCAGCCTGTGAGACTTGGAGCTTGGAAAACACAGGCACATAAGTAAAATCACCAGCAGCTTGGGACTGGACTTTCCAGCAACGTCTATAGGGCAGAAGACAGTGCCAGGTTGAGCGGGCAGAGGGGGAACACAGATTCTTGGCTCTCCTGGGATGCATTTGCTACCCCACCCACACAGAGGTGCCAGGCTTGGGTCAGACCCTTGGTGCCATGGGAAGGGGACAGAGAAAGGTCACAGCTGGAAATGGGAGAAAGACTCTTAGGATGCCCAATGTGCTGCTCATGATGGAGGTGGACAACACTTCTTCCCCCTAGCAGTAGTTGTCACCCCCACCTTCTTCAGAAGCTACCACGAGCCCGGCTGCCCAAAGCACTCGTGTCTGTGAAAGTATATGGACCGTGGCTACCTTCCCACACCGATGTGTACTGCAGTATCCTTTGTCAAGAAAATCCATAAACAATGCCCAGATCACACAGTGATTTGCTGAGGAAAGTGCCTTTAGCTCATCAAACTGAAGAGATGACTGCATAAGAAGTAAAGAGGATTCAGAGGCAGAGGATGGAAAACTGTCCCACTGTGAATACTGCTGGCATTAGCATGTGCCACTGATCAGGTCATGGCAGCCACTTGTTTTCACCTACAGATGAAAGATGAGCTCCCAGAAGACTGCTTATTCCAAATGGCAAAGCGAATGATGATTTTTTTCTGAAGGGGAGAAGAAATTAAAATATACAGAGTTATGAAGGGAAGATGAAAATATTCATTGTGTGGAATAATTAAAGAGCCTGAAACCATGTCAAGAATAAAGAGGGAATTCAAGCAGGAAAATTTATACTTGGAATAGTAAACAAAGGCCATGATTCTAATTTCAGATATGCAGTCACCTACCACCAGGCAAAGTGGGGAGAAAAAGAAAATCGGCTTTTACACATTGGCCAGTGAATGGTACAAGTTTCAGAGTGATGTGATTTGAGTTGTAGCTAAACCAAGACAGTGAGACTAGAAAACACTTACGGCAGTGGGTTAAGGCATTGTCCTTTGAACACAGATGAGTTCAGTTCAAATCTTACAGAGAACAAGTAAAAATTAATTAACTTACACTTTGTTGGACAAACTCACCATTTAATGTAATGTACAGGGCTATAATTACCAGCCTCTGCTCTGGAGAAGATCAGTGGAGAAGCTGAGAGGCTTGTGTGAGACATTTTCCCTTTACTTAACCGTTGCTATCTAAGCATGCTGCTATCTGTCTGTAACGGACTTCTCTGCCCTCACAGCATTCCTGTGCAGCAGGGAAACGCTCTTGTCTCTGTTTTCCAGCCGGGACCTGAGGGTTGAGGTCTAGTCTACTGACGGAGTGGGGCATTGCAGGGTTGAGTGTCACCATAAGCCTGTCTGAGGCAGTGAAACTCAGAGTCATGCCAGCTGGAGCACTCATTCAAGAAGAAAACCTAAGTCCAATCCCTCCCTGATGGTACAGGCATCCAGACCCAGTACCCCACTGCTCTGGGCAGTGGGAGAGGGGAGCCTTGTGTCCACATCCCTGCTCCCAGGTTCCCAAACCCAAAGGCAGGTGTTCCCAGCAGCCCGTGACACAGGTCTTCTCATGCTGGCTTGGTCAGGAAAGGTCGGAAGAGAGATCTTTTTCCTCCTGGACCCTCACATCACAGAGCAATGTGCATAATTAATTATGAAATTAAAGGGCAATCATAGCGGCTGTGCATAAATTAGCAGTATTCCCTTAATTCTGGCTTTCCCTAGCCTCTGCGTGTCTGATTTTGTAATCCTAGTGATAATTTCAAATAGTTTTTATGCGTTTAACATAAAATACGTCGCTATCTTCATGTCATTTATGGCTTATATGGCCACAAACGACCATCATTATTATCTAGTCTGACTCCAACCATCTGCTACAACACAGGCCAGAGGATGACATCCAACAGTTTCTATATGCATGCCCTATTTTTTAGCTAGGACTCATCTTTCAAAAAGCCATCTCATTGACGTGGTAGGTACTCAAATTTTTTGCACTTCTCTGGGAACTAACTGCATTTGAAGCCTGAGTTTCCCAGACTCTGCTATGGGCAGACTTTAGGTTCACGAGGTACTTTTCCTGCATGGGAGATTTGGCAGTAACTGTTTTTAAATGCGGTGTTGCAGGATGCTGGCAGCTCATTTACTAGCTTGAAAATGTGGTGTTCATCTTACCACTTTGCAGAGGAAAACAATATGATCAGCTTGTTAAAAAGAGGGAGCTGCAAAATGAACAATGTGAAGAAAGCTTCTTGAAAAGATACTCCGAATATGACTCAGAAAGCAAACGCTCAGATGCTCAGTCATAGCTCTGGCATGTTATGCTTCTGTATTTAAAATACGATCTCTCTTTACAGCTTTACCTGTGTTGTTTATCTCTAGCTAAAATTACATGCAGTCAGCTCCTTCTTAAAATCATGGTGTATGAACTATAAAGCCAAGTACTTAAAAGTGGGGCTGTGTCTGAACATGTTGTCCACTCTGACCTGTCCCTTCATGCACTGCTGTGAACTGATACAGAAAAGTAATTCAGAGATTTAGGAGCCTAAGTACCATTTCAAATGGTGACGTCTGAGAACAGAGAGAGAAAACAGAAATACTGAGTTGCCTGAGGGGTTTTAGGTGTTGTTTGCTTTTCATCTTTGGAAACTGCACGGTGGCAAACACATCACGACGTTCCTTCCTCTCTATTTACAGCAAATAGACTCCACTATCCTCTTTTTCCGCCCCCATCTTCCCACCAGAGGCCGATTCCAGGGAGACCTGATCATGATTTGCTTTGCACACAGCAAAACAAGTGCTCAGATTGTTAGCCCAATTTCAGAAGAGCTAGTCAAGGATGGGGGATTTAATTTTTAATTGCATGAAGTCTATTTATAATTAAAATCAATGCAGCCAATGTGTCTTTTTTTCAAGTGCCGATTCCAGAGTATTAGCACATACTGTGTTCAAAAAGTGTCAGAAGTAGAAGGCACATAAGGACAAACCAGTGTAAGTATCTAAGAACCACACAGGATGTTAGAGGACATTTCCAGAAGAAACCCAGGGATTTAGTAGCATAAATCCTATTGCAACTGAGGTACATGTTCCTAAACCCCTTAAGTCAGTTTGTAAATCTCCTATTTATATCTTTACGGTCAAAGTAAAGTTTGTTCTCTCTGCCTTTTTTAATCTTTTCTGCTCAGAGCAGTACCACAAATAAATATTTAGTGTGCCAGTATGTTGCTAAATTATTCATGCTTTAAACTCATAAATGGGAAAGACAATCTTCCTGACTTTACATGCTCTCCTGAAGAAATGTGTTAATCATTCGTGATTTTATTTTCATATACATGTTATTTGTCTGTCAGTGCAAAGCAGGGTTGGAACATAGGGGGAAAACTGACAAAACATTTTAGAGGTATTTAATTTCACCCTACTTCTTTTCATTATTCACAAAAAAAAAAGCTATTAGCTGAACTTATATGAAAATAATTTGGATGGTTTTAATGCTCACAAAATTGAGAGATGTGATTAAACTGGAGCAAAGCACCACCAATTTTTCTCATGACATCTAAGAGCCCTGTGGCGAGGTGCACTCCTGGGCTGGATGCTGTCCACACACCAAATGGATGAGTTGTGCCTGCCCAGTGGAGCTTGCACATCACATAAGGTGGGAGACGGGGAAATGGGAAACCAAGGGACAGTCCCTTGTAAGGGTTGTTAAATTAAATGCATGTGTCATATATAGTGACCTGCCCATGGTGGGCTCCCGAGGTCTGGTGAGAACTGCCGTGGAAATTAAATGGGATCAGTGACCATGAAAGTGCCGGTGCATCCCATGCCAGAAGGGCACTGTGATGTTATCTCTAAATTATTCCATTACCAATTAAGTTCTGTTTACGTGTAAAGGTTTCTTGTTTATTCACTTTTAGGAAATGACTCCTATACTCCAACCTGAACAAGAAAGGCAAATTGGGACCATCCTCTCAGAAGCATTAGCAAAATATTCAATCTGTTAATGCTGTCAACAGGATGAGAAATGCCAAGCGTCAAACTGAGTTATTTCTGGCGAAAGAAATAAATATGAGGTAGTGAAAGGTGTCTAGCTACTAAAAGGAAGAATAAAAAAGGCAGGGCCAGTATGGATTGGGAAGGGACTAAAGCCCTAGACAAAATATGAAATGAGCTTTGTGTTTCTTGTTTTAATAAGGAGGAAGATGCAGGATTGCTTGTAAAACCCAGGCGATCAGGAGAATGGAGCACATGTAGAAGAATACAGTCATATCCCATGTAAAAGCCAAGTCCAAAGTACACTCAGGGGACTGAAAAATCTCCAAACCAGAATGCTGGAAAAAACAACACATAAAATCCAACCCTGATAGCAAGAACTATAAAAAGCTTGCTGGATTAGGAATAGTCCCACATGACTGGAAAATAGCATAGCTGGGGGAGGAGGGAATTCAGCATGAAAATAATCACTGTGAGCCAGGGACTTTTCAGATGAGATATTTCCAGTAATGGTACAGCAGGATAAGTATTTTTCCACAGGAACCAGCAAATCCCTGTCTTTAATACTTCACAGCACAACTCCAGTCCCCCGTGATCTAGAACAACAAGCACAGTTTAGAAGAGATGCTTGAGATTTGTTGTGCAATTCTGTGAGACAAGTCTGATATCCTGTAATCTAAAGCCATTTATCTTATGTTTAACTTGCTTGGTTTACCAAATGGAAGAGAGGTGATCATTCTGTATAATGTGAGTTGAAGGGCTGGGTATAAACCATAGAGGGAGGACTATTAAAAGAAGTGCTGGAACAGGGACTTTGCTGTCTATTAGTTTGGGCTGAGAATTGTATGACAGTTCCTATTAGAAGCTTGAAGGTTTTAAATGCCCCACTAGTAAAAGTAATGGAGGAAAGGAAGTCTAGGTGATTTCAAATAGATCTTGGCCATATTAAGAACAGGACTTACAGTGTTGTCACTAATGGTGAAAGGTGTCTGGACTTGATGACCCAGGGCAGAATCAGCCTCTCCTTTGTCCCTTGTTCATGTCCAAATCTACCAACTGCCTTGGTCACCCTTCAGGAACAATGTAGTGATCCAGGTACCTTCAAAAGGTATATGGTCCCTGGGAAGGTTCCCAGCCAACACTTCCTTTAGCTCTAGGTTGCATTGCCTCTGCCAGTTTGCAGGCATAAGAAGCAGTGGTGGGAGTAAACTGGATGGATAAGCTCATCAACATTACAGATGTCTGCACCCACTTGTGTCGTTGAGAGACATGGGCAGACAGACTCCTGTATTGCCATACATTGAGGGTGGTCAGACACTGGAACAGGTTGCCCAGAGAAGTTGCAAATGCCCCAGGACTGGAAGTGTTCAAAGTCAGGTTGGACAGGGCTTTAAGCAACCTGATCTAGTGAAAGATGTCCCTGCCCGTGGCAGGGGGGTTGGACTGTATGATCTTTAAAGGTCCCTTTCAACCCAAACAACTCAAACCATTCTATGATTCTATGATTGTCATAGCTCTGGTAACAAGAGGTTCTGAGGTACTGTTATAGCATCAAACCTGCATGATTTCCTGGGGATAGGTAGAATAGAATCATTGATGGTTTTGTTATGCAGGTATTAGACATGGCTTTGCAGTACACCAGAATCCTTAGAAAAATGTGAAAACCTGATGCTTTTGCCTTGTTTATGCTCTTCTAGTGTATACATGTTGTAAGAAAATGTCTTTATATATTGTGTCTTTTAGGGACAAATCTCCTCTTTCCCTGTGACAGCTTTATCTATGTCCCAAAAACTGAAATGTTTTGGTGCAGGGTAACTAGTTGTTCCAGAGCACAGTGTGGAAATGAAACACATGGTTGCACTGTTTTTGTTTGAATTAAGAAGTTTCTAGAAATCCTTCGTATCATTCTTGTAAAATAACACTCCATACCTACCAGACAGGAGCATGAGTTCCAAAGACATCATCCTCAAAAGTCCCTAAAATGCTGCCTACCAAGTGGCCCCACAAGCCCTGAGCCACTGATGACCAAAGTAGTACCAGAACTGGAAACGGTGTAGATGTGTTAGCATCTGAGTTAGTATGTCCTGTAGAAATGCAAGATAGGTCAGCTGGACCATAGCCTGGGCAGCTTTATGGCTGCCACCGCTGGCATCTTCGCACAGTGCTCCACTGTGGCGTGTGCGGTGCCGGTGTGGGTCACAGCTCGCTCTTGTCTTCTCCGTACTATATTCTATCCCAGTTTGACGTGCCATAATTTAGGATATCAAGGCACAGGACTGGCAGTGAAATCACTCTTCCAGTTTCAAAAAAGTCCCTGGAGCAAAGTACCTGTGTTTCAGGTTGCAAATTCTTGGGGACTAAGACTGTCATTCAGTGTTTGCTTGTATTCAGTTTGTTCAGCACGTGCCCATGAGGCTCAGTGCCAGTGGTCCCCCAGTTATGGTTTGTGGGACTCCAGAAGTCCTCGACATGGCTGGTCGGCACATCCCTGCTGCCTTTGCAAATCTTTCACCAGGGGCAGGAATGAGTGAGGTGCAGTTGGGGCTGTAAGACCTTTCTGCGGTCCAGAAAGTTTGAGAAATTTTTCTCCAAAACCTGTCAAATAAATGAGAAGAGATCTTATTTTGAGATGCTCGGACTGGAGGATTTCATTCAGATTAATCTTACAATATTAGCTTCAGAAATAAGCCCCTTGTTCCCAAGATCAGGACCTAGAAACTGTGTTCATAGCTCATTAGAGACAGTGCTTTGTAATATCTTTAACAGGTCAGGGGGCGTCTGAGGTCCCACTTCTGTCAGTGTCCTTTGAATGATCATTTCAGTAGTGACTTAAAAAGCATTCACTGGTAATGCAAAAAAAGTTACATAAAGAGATCCCAACCAGAGCACAAGACCCCTGAAAACTCACAATCCTGATGGAAGACTTTAAAAGATCCTAGCACTGAAAACTAACATTTAAAAGCTGAATGGAGGGATTACCTCACTGGGAAGGTAATTGCTACCACAGATGTTGCCCTGGAGCACTCCAGTTAGTTTATTTTCAGTATTAACTGTCTTTCCCAGGTGTGTAGAAAATGGTTGTTATTTAGGATTAAGGAGGGCATACCTTTGATGAAGATGGATTAGAAATATCCATTCTAGCCAGCAGTCAATGCTTTTCCTATCAGTTCACTCTGGATTAAAGTTTTAAGGTCTCAGGCAGCAAAGGAGATATGTAAAAACAAAATGGGGTTATAGACCATACCCTTAAGTTTTATCCACAAATCAAGAATTGAGCCAGACCACCAGGTCTGGAAGAAGAAGTATAAAAAAAGGTTTGTTATATGTGGATTTTGCTTGAAAGCCTGTATTAGTAATAGTGAAAAATGCAGGGAAAACAACAGTCTTACATAAACTTCATGATACTTCATATTCTGAAACAACGATTAGCCCAGTGGGACAAGTGTACTGAAGGAAAACTAGCGTGTATTTTTGTCTGGTGTGAGGAAACAATGGCCACTGGGGTACAATTTCTTATGACTTATGGAGATAAAAGTTATGTCAAATTTAAAAAAGGAGACCCTAAACGTTCAAGCTCTTACCATGCAAGGACTGTCATTGAGAGCTCTGAATGCTTCAAATGAGAATATATGTAACCACTCACAGAAACAGAGCTGATATGAGTGTTGACCATCTTCCAGCCTCTCTCTGCTTTTTACCACACCTCCTCCTTTCTAAGTCCCCTTCCTTGGGGAATTTGAAGGAGCTCTCTCCATGAAACCAGTGGTTAGAGCCAGCACAAAACCAGACCGGCAGTGGTGCATTTGCGGCTTTCAAATAGAACAAAAAAGTTTCACCTGAAGCGCAAAAGAGAGCAGATAAAAATAACGCTGAAGTTAAATATGGAAACAGCACAAGATTTTGCTGACTTAAAAGGGAATTTTTAAGAATATTTTTGGCACAGTAAATGGATGCAGAATTTTAGAAAGATGATTTGGGGAAAATTGGAAAGAATATGAAGTTTGATGGTTACTCCATTTTCTAAAAACTGCACACCAACTTCCAGTAATCGATAAAGCCCTGCAAATGTGACATGACCTATGCATGGGCATGGCTCCAGCGGAGCTGCCTGCCCCAAGCCTGCCTGTTTGGCTCAAGCACTGCAAAAAGTACCCTGAACCCAGCTCAACATCGGTTGTGGCTGGGACAGCAAGCGCTGTATGTGGCATTACTATGTATTTTAATATTCTCAGTTGCCATTTGAAGGCTACTCTGTCCACTTCTAGAGCTAAGTTGGTTTTTGGCTGCTAACAGACCTCCAAGGCAACTTACTGTAGTCAGAGTGTACCTGGGGAACTCAGTTTCCAGCAGAGATATGGCTCTGCCTCATGTTTTTAATGGTCTAAGATGCGCAAGGATGACTCGGGGTAGGCACTCTGCCAAGCTCACATCTGCCATGCTGGCTCCCAGGTGGTCAATTTGAGGCTGTATTTGGGAAAAATCTGCTAAAATGATGTTTTTCTACTGTTCTGAGAACTTCCTGCATTTATAAAACCTGAACGATCCCAAGTTCTTTGGCTCTTTGGGTCCACAGCTGTACAAAAACACAACCTGTGAAATATTGCCCCACACCAGCGAAAAACTGTGTGCTCCCAGTGGGAACCAGGCATGATAATAAAACCAGTAACAATGTTAGTCTTGCTGTCATTGGCCTCTGCTTTGAGAACTGCCACCATTCTGCACACATCTGTTAATTATACATAACGCTTTTAAGACTTAAAAAGCATCAGACACTGCTGTTTTAGATGGATTAGCTGAGTCAAGAAAGAGCTCAATGAGTTTTCTGTATCACACAGCAGTGTGGGGATGGTTTCCTGAATAAAACCTGATAATACCAACTCCCAGACTTTTGCCACAGCCAATGGATCATTTCTGTGGTTTGCTAGAAGGTTGTATACAGATCTGCCGAGTGAACAACTGAGTACGCACACAGCCAGCCCATACAAACAGGAGGAAAACAGCATCAGAACCAAGGAGTTTAAATATTTTGCAGTCATCCCATTGCTTTCTGCTCATTCACGTTGTCCAGCAGAGCTTTCCTTAAGTAGCCTATTGGAGATAGTACTGCCTTCATCCCTTGCCAACAAGATCACAGAGCAATGTTCAGCCCAAGTCAGCTACAATTGTACAGTGGTGTTTGTGTGTTAACTTGCTTCTTCGTTGAGCATTTATACCAAAGCCAACTGTCAGCCTAGAGTTAATACTTCATGATCTGTCAGTAAGCAGTCTGGTCATATCTCCAGTAGAGTATTTCCCTATTAAGTCCAAAAGCAATATGAAAAGTTGAATGTAGAGGGAGGGAAAGTGGTGTTCCTGTCTGTGGGAAGCCAAAGCAGTAGTGTTCCTGAAGAAGATGGCAATTCAAAAAGCTGCAAAGTCATCAGGAAAAACAGGCATACGTTCTTCAGATAAATACAAGTGTTAGAACATTTCAGGGGAGGAACAGAATTGCCCAGGGCTCCCTGGCTTTGCAATCTGTCAAGGAGAAGCTTTATCAATAATGTATTAAGAGAGGAATAGTTAGCAAGACAGTACCTCACGCATGCACCGTACACTTAGTGGGAATAAATGCACAGCAGTGAGAGGATGCAGACTGTATGCATGGCTGCTCGGGGGAGGAATTTGATTAAAGGCCGTGGCATTGCCCTGGCTGAAGTGAACAGAGAGCTTTAGAAGTGTGTGCTGTGGGTTAGGTGGGGAGGGTTTCACGCTGCTCTGCATGAGCTACTCTGGGCAGGAGAGACCCTTTCTCTGCTATCCCTTATCACTAGTGCACAGTTTGGAGAATGAGGTGCAGCCTTAGAGGAGGTTTCTGCACCACCACTTTTCCTGAAAATGTGGACAAACTGAGTTCGGAGTGGCCGTGGGGTTTTTTCTGATTCGTAATCAGGGACTGGGAAAACTTCACTCCCTAATAACAGGGCACATCATTGATACTAAGCTGTTGACTGCTCCATACAGTGGCTCCATGAAGGGCAGCAGTGTCATGTCCACGTTAGAGGATGAAGGACCCCCAAGCCTTTACAGCTGCAGATTTGGAGAGTCACTTGTACGCCTGTCTGACAGCCCCAAGCTTTATCTCTGCTGTAAGGACATCAACAGTTACATGAAGTCAGCAAAGAGTCACTTCCATTCCCCTCAGCAGTGACCATGGGGCCTGGCATTTTGCCTGTGCTCTGAGTTAAAAGAATGAGAAAAATGTCGCTGTTTTAGTCTCTGAAAATGATGATTTGGCATTTTGGTGGAGGGTTGATTTCCTGCTCTACCACAGACTTCCTATGTGCCCTTGGTAGCTGCCCTACGCCATCTGGGAGCAGCTCCAGCCAACAGATGCTGTATGTGAGTACTGGCTAGGGGAAAGGGAAAAGGAAAGGGAAAGGGAAAGAGAAAGGGAAAGAAGGGAAAGCAGAAGGGAAAAGGGAAAGGGAAAGAAGGGAAAGAAGGGAAAGGGGGAAAGAAGGGAAAGGGAAGGGGAAAGAAGGGAAAGGGAAAGAAGGGAAAAGGGAAAGGGAAAGGGAAAGAAGGGAAAGAAGGGAAAGAAGGGAAAGAAGGGAAAGGGCAAGGGAAAGAGAAAGGGAAGGGGAAGGGGAAGGGGAAGAGGAAAAGGGAAAAGCAAGGCAAGATTTTATCTGGGGCAAAAAAAAATAGAGTCACCAAAACCAAAGAGGCAAAACCACCACCACCCCCTAGCCCTGCAGAGATCAGCCCTGACGAGGGCACATAACCGCTGCATCAGGGCAGAAAGCTGCTGGTGGCTCCCCAGAAAGCCATGCACAGGGCTTTGTGCTGAACACAGTGAAGTGGTACCACAACAAAAATTTATCAATCTATCAGCTTAAATGGCTGTTATCTTTTCTACAACCTGCTACCCGAGTAATCGCTACCAGCCAGCAGGATTGTCCCCTCTGGGAAGTGATTTTGATGCTTTGACATGGGATGGGCAATGGAGATGTTAATGCTGTAGCTAGGGACACATGAGAATGTGGAGAGGTTGGAGTGGGCCAGCATGGCCAAAGATAGGAGGTTAGATTAGTGATGTGGGCTCCTAAATGAACCCCCATGGGAGAGAAAGAGGAACTTCACAAAGCACCGAAACGGAGTCAGTGCCGGCGAACAGGGAAGGGCAGAGGATCAGATTCCAGGAAAGAAATACAGAAACAGCAAGAAGACAGCAAGGACTGCAGGCACTCAAGGGCAGCAGCAGCTAGTTTGGATCAGATCAGATCTATCAGTTCAGGAAGACTCTGAAATTGGATCAGGTCATAAAAAGCCACCCCCCTTCCAAGCATGAAATGGAAATTCTGCATTTACATTGCCATGAAATTTGCATTTAGCTTTATCTGCTTAGGAGGATAGGTGCTTATTACTAAGCTTCAAATGTTATACCCCTTTGGAGATAAACACTGAATAACTCTGTGGGAACTGCAGCTGACGGCTTCCCTCTTTTGTAGCAGAATCAAAGTACCTGACCTGAGTAGGTGTTAAGGCTCTCACTGTACGCGTGCTTTTCAACAGGAATTTAAAATGTTAGGTGTTTCCTGGGATCTACTATGAAACTCAGCTTTGAGCAGAGAACCAAAAGACTGCAGAAATGTTGTTTGATAGTGACCCAGAGGAGTTTACATCCCAGGGAGGAAAGGAAATGCCACAGGCAGGGAGCAGCACTATGTTTCCACCCTCATTTTCCTGAATGCAGAGAGCCATGTCCCAATCACACATCTCGGACAAGTGATAATAAATTAGCATGTTATTAATTTAGGAATTTATTTAAACACATTGGTTATCTGGTGAGAGGAACAAGGATCTCCTAGCTGAAATGGAGATCTCTGTGACCTTCTATTCAGACTCTAGCAGTGGGTTGTGTTATTTTAAAGATGCCCTAAGTTCAAGATAGAGGATAATTTGTTGTCTTTGCTTTGCTTGCAGTCCCCTGCAGCTGGACAAAAAGGATGCAAAAGACTAGCACAAATCAAATACCTCCACTCAGCACACTAAAGGAGGCCACTGAAGCAAGTAATTTTCAGAGATATGGGAAGATGCAGGTATGATGGGAAGGGCCACAGTGCTAAGCCCTGATAACTGATCAGGAGTTGCATGCTGTCTGAAATCTATATGATGCTACTGCAAAGGTTTTTTTGCTTTAACATTGAAAGTGGACAAATTGATATTGTCAGTAAGAAGACGAGGAAAAGTTGAGTGGCATCCTTTAAGAATCTCGGTCTCAGTTCCTATCCTCCAGTGGTTCAGTCGTCTTGAAATAAACTGTATCACCAGAATGGCAGTGTAACTGCAGGTGACTAGGACCCTTTGCCTGGACACTAAATTCAGGATGAAAACAGCCTCATCACATTGAAGAGCAAAGTAACTATGCTGGCAAAAAAATTATTGTGTAGAAGCATAGATGTCAATGAACAGAGAATTCTTTATTTCAGAAGTTATGGTATCTTTCTTGGGTAATGACTATCAGTGGCAAAGAAACTCTGTCATTTTTCTTTTAACTTTATATTTTCACATTTTAATTGAAATAAATTCAGATACATGTTTCAAAAGGCCTCTTCAAGTCTTCCAAGATTTCACACAAATGACTTTTGTTTGTACAAACTTCTCAGGTCAGCAGGTCAAAATAAGGACAAAATTTGTAACTGTTCAATGACATGATAAGAAATGACTCTTCATTTCCAGCAACTGCCCCCTTCTGTTTCTCAAGTGATGCTCTTCTTTCTCTAAGTGCTGTCTCCAGATAAGCACCAAGGCATATTCACATCCTTCCAAATGAAGGTTGTGCCACTATTGGCAGCACGGTTTAAGAGAATCACTGGAAGTAAGGCTCGACCTATTCAATCTCTGTACCCTTAATGTCATAGCCTTACAAAATAAAAGCTTACCAGTTGTTTTTCCAACTATGGCACCATCCAAAGATCCCAATTAAGGACAAGGTAGCATTAGAGTCTTAACACAGTACTTGTCAAAACTCTAGGTTTCACCCAGCTGGTCTGGGCTTCAGGGTGTTTTTGCTCAGCTGAGCACGCAACCAGGCCATTAAAAGTTCAGATATGGTGGTGGCCTTCAAAGTGTTTAGATCCATTGCCAAGTTCGGGAAGTCACACTGTCTCCCCAGATGCTTGTGGAGCAAATTGAGAGGAGGAGCTCTGGAGAACATGTCTTTGCCATAGACTGGCTGCGAACTGGGCATTGAATAATGAAACCGGCAGGGCTAGCAAGAGCAAAGCTCCTGCTGCTGGGATGGGGTTCAGAAAGATCTGGCAGCTCTTCTCTACTTGTCACAGAAGTGACAGTCCTATCTCCACAAGATGAATATCTTTTTAACTAGGAAAATCTTGAGATGTGTCTGTAAATATGCTCTGAGACACTGTATACAACTCATATAAGTCAAAACAATGAACCTGGCTTTGACCATCTTTAGTAGCTCCTCGTGGAGCAAGAAATCTGAAGCCCAGATGCTGGAGAGTGTTTGGGGAGGATTTGAATGGTAGCCCACTGATTACAGCTCACAGAAGGAGAATTCTCGGTGTCTACTTCTGTAAATGATATTTATAGATTTATTAAAGGTTGAAATAATTCAGATATTACTTGCTTGTAAATATCCCAGTACTATGTGGGGAGTTGCTAAATTAGATTTTGAAATTTTTTTTATTTCTTTTTTTTTTTTTTACTAAGATGGATGCATCTAGGAGAGCTCTGTTATTAAATTGAGGAAGAAAGTAACCTTTAATTTGCAGGTATCTGTCAAGAGGCTATTTGGAACACTAAATTATCCCTGTAGATCTGTAAATGAAACTGTATTTCCCTTTCATCTTACATAATTCAGGTAACTGATAACTTTACTCTGTTGAACTGCAGAGATAAATGCTGTATCTAAATTAATACATAGTCTAAGCCAAAGGCCACCAAGATGACTGCATGGCCAGACCCAGTCATGGCGTAAAGAGGTGGAGATCTATTGAATTCTAATCACTAGGGCTGCATTTCTGACCCACAGAGTCATGAAGATTTAGTGAGTTATGGTAGCAAGTTGTTTGTAAGCCTCAGCTGTTGTATTAAAGACCAGAGGTCTTCTTAGAATTGATGGAGTGTGAAGTCTCTTAGTAATCGTAAAAGCAGTGCTCGACCCACAGTTTATTTTCTGTACTTTGCAGACTACCTCTTCCCCACAACAGACACATAAAACAGAGCATCTCTTACAGCTGCATACCTGCCTTTATGGCTCAATGATTCATTCCCTTCTCCCAGTTACACCCAGCTCTTTTGGACATATCCTTGGAGGGCAGGATGCTCAGGGGTGTACTCCCTGCTGGATGACATGCTTTCAGGCCTGGGGAAAGGTGTGCAGATTACTCCAAAAGGTATCACATGCAAGACTCAGTCAGCCAGTGTTCAAACACTGCCAACAGAGCCAAAAAAAATCCTCAGCAGAGGGCCGTGAATATCATTCACATGGAGATGAGTTCCATACATGCACCCATGACATCACCCATTCCTCCTTAAAGTAGACGAGCTCAGGGCAAGAACGCATTCCCCAGATCACTGCATCTAGACCCTGTTGTTGCAGGCAGACAAATTATGTACCATCTTCAAAATAGTTTAGTCTTGTATCCTGACCCCATCCAGAAACTGTTCCAGAGTCTCGCTCCTTTGATGGTTAGAAGTGTCCAACTCAAGAGTATCCTTAGCTAGTCTGTGTGTGTCTGTTGTTTCTCCTGCATTAACTTTCTCTTCTCTGGTGCTAAGTACCCATCCTGTGCATTTGCTCATCCTCACATATTTGCTGACAGTGGTCATACACTTGCTCATCCTTCTATTGCTAGGCTGTAAGTGTTATACTGTTCCACTCTCTTTTCATAAAAGACACTCCTTTGCTCCTATCCACCCTACTTTCCCACTCCTGTTGGTTTGTGATTAATCTCACTTGAATATAGATGGCCAGAATTTTACATTTACATTTTATATAGAAAAGTGTTACATTTCCCGATGCCTGACCAGTGCCTTACACAGAGGTGTCACCACTTACCTACCTCTACTGGATGTGTTTCTCCCAGTGCAGCCTAGCATGGTATTTGCCTTTTCATAGCCATGCCACATCCCTGGCTCACAACTGTCTTGTGAAGGAAGGTATTTCTCTTTACTTACCATTTCTCCTTTCTTGTCTGTTGGACAATCTTGCAATGATTCTTGAGAAAGTTTATCAGTAACTTCCCTGAGAGTGATACAGCTCCTTTCTGTGCAACTACTAAAGCCTCCTTTTCAGTCATTTCCTTATTCACTGTACAGTTCTTGCACTGGTCCTCGTGTTTTCTGATTTTACTGATAATGTCCCATGTGACACTGTCTCAAATGTTTTTTGATTTTTTTTTTACAAGGGAAATCCCATGGGTATAATATCTTTATCAAAGAAAGGTATCAGGCATCATGGCATGCTCTCCCTTTGATAAACACGTGTTGTTGTTTTTCAGTCTGCTTTCTGCTCACCTCCATGTCTTTGATTGTTCCTTGCTTTCACACTGATTCAAAAATATTTGGTACAATTACAATTATTACTGTTTAGTTGTCTCTACCACTTTCCCTGCTTTTTTTCTCAATGACGACACTATTCTCCAACAGTTATAGAGTACATTTATGGAATTGCTACTGTGAATGCAATTTCACCCTTCTGGCTTTTGGTGTTGCAGGACAGTGATTCTCCAGTGTCCCTAAGAGGAGCACATTAATCTCCTTGTGTTCACTATTCCCTCACATTTAGCAATGTATTTTTCCATACACACATTCTCAGTGGCCAGCACACTTTTACTTCCACGTCCAGCCTCATCCACTTTTTTGAAAATTGATGCGAGGTAAACAGTTAGGTTTTGACGAATATTTTGTTTATCCTTAAAGGTTATAAAAACCTTCTTCTTTCCTTGTTCACCCACTTAGCTTGAGATCAAAGAGGAAGTCTAGTGGTCATCACAGCACAGGCAAGACAGAAGGGCAGATGGCCAAAAAATGTTAGTAAGGCAGAGCTGCATTCAAATGTAATCCTCCCTTACTGTGAACGGTCCTGTTTTACGGATGAGGGATGAGCTGGCCACGTAGGATTTCATTACCTTTTCTTCCATATATCAGCACATTCAGTGTTACAGCCCTCCCACCTGTCGTCTTTAGTTTATTGTCTGCCATTATTTTACAGTGCTAAGCACAGTCTAAACTGAGATCCTCACAGCAGATACCTGCCATTTTAGAGGTCCATAAAGTGCTGTGCCTAAGAGGCTGTCTGAGTAAACTATAAGAATGCAATAAAGATGACTGGAGTGCAATTATAGTTGCGAACTCAGCTTTGAAAATGGCATCTTAAGTCAAGATCGTCCAACAAATAAACAAAGGATAGGCTGCAATGGGGAAAGCTTCAATTCCTCTGCTAACCCTGCCCTGGCTCCGTAACCTCAGGCTGCTGTTTCACCTCTCCAGGCATCCCTTTCCTCACCTACCTTTTGATCACTTCTCTGTTTAGACTGCTGGATCCCTGAGGACAGAAGTGGATTTTTCTTTCATTTCTTTTTGGTGCCTGATGCTTCTCACAAGACAAAAAAATAAACCAACCACATCAGGTGATGATTCTGTTTTAACCCTGCACCCCCACCTGAAAGCTGAGTTATTCCCTTGCTGCCCTGAGTGTTGTCACGAGCAGATGCACCACTTGGGAGCGTGAGCTCTCCTCTCTGCGGTGGGAGCAGGGCTGCAGAGGAGAAAGATGGCTGGCTTCTTCACAAGCTGAAAGTGGAACCTTATTTGAAGTAAACCTCAGGGGAGCAAGAGCATCTTTTTCACTTTTTAAAGGGCTGTGCCACAAGGTACAGCACTCGTTTCTTTCTGCATCGTGCCAGAGGATTTACAGCAGAGTAGGTTTTTCTTACTTTTACAAGGAATAGGTGTTCATATCTTCTTTCTAAATTACTTAAGCACTTTCTGCCTGCTACCAGTTTTCCCTGGCTGCTGCTGTCCTCTCCCATATTGTCTGTCTTTGCCAATGAACATCACAACGGGCTACATGTGCCCCAGGTGCTGGGAAGCTGCATGTATGCTGATATTTCTTAGCCCATCCTCTAGCAGCCATTGGTGTCCTGTAAGATATTAGAAAGTCCTTCACAAAACTATTACTAGAAATAAAGCTCAAATGCACTTCCCCCCCGTCCTCCATACATGGAAGCAAGTAAAAACTCAGCATGAGAGAAACAAGTAATGACTGCACACTGGCCTTACTTTTATTTAGTTACATATAAAAAGCATTGTAACAACAGCGCAGAAGGCGACACCTGAAGGATATTTTTTTCCAGAAGCTTTCATAGTTTTTTGATTGAAAGGGAAGTCAAGATGTTTTGACATGTGCCATCCTGCCCATGCCTGTGGCCTTAGCTCCCTAAAAGCACATCTTCATCTCTGAGACACGTATTAGCTCTCCTGTCTTCTCCCTGCAAAGTAAGCCACCTCACCACACTCTCTGCTTTCCTTAGGAGAAAGTCATGAACAAGCATGAAGAGACAGATGGCTAAGGAAAATAGGAGCAACCCTCCCTCATGAGTTGGCTCAAGTCTCGCTCAGCCAAAGTCCTCAAATACACTGAACGCTGAGAATCTCTACCCATTGCTGAATTATGTCAAATGGTCCCTATCTGCTTTGAGCAGGTCTGTCCAATGCAGTGAGCTCAGCACTGGTGATAATGTGACATTTTCACCACTGCTAAAGCACATTTTCAGATACAGCAGGGTGTGGAGATTGCATTTTCAAAGGCAGAAAGCTTTCCTTCTTCGTAGTATTGCTTTTCAATGGATTACTGAGAACTCACTGGTGTTAAACTTCTGGGGCTGATTTCTGCCCTAGATGTGTGAGATTTGCTTCTTCAAGAGTCGTTAGCAAGGTTTGAACCCCTGACCTGTGGAGCTGAACACAGATCTACACCTCTCAAACTCAAAGCTGAACTTCACCAGCTGCATTAGACTCTTATCTTCTTAGACAACAGGGATGCATGACGTACGCTTTGAAGAACTTTGCGAGTTCTCCTGAAGCCAACCATCTGAGGGCAAGGATTTGGCCTCTCAGTATTTTGTGGATTTCCTTGCTCAGACCAGTCAATTAAAACACACTGACATTTGCTACAATATTCCCTTTCCAGCTGTCTTTTAGGGTTTTTCAACAGGCTTTGGTGCCCAGCAGGAGCTATAAATGGAGCAAGTCTCTGACATTTTAAATTCAAGCAGCCGTGACACTTGCCAGAGCAACCCTTCTGAAGTCAGTCACGTAACGCTCCCCTCACCCACCTGTCCGAGTGGGTCTGACTTGAGTGAATGTTTGTGCTGACGGAATAAGTTTTCTTTGGTAAATTTTTGACTTGTATAGTATTTACTGATGAAGGTTGAACTGAAGGTGAACCCAGCATAAAATCTTTCCCATATTCATAGGCCAAAAGAGAGAGAGAAAGTAATTAAAAAGAAAACAGAGAGAGAGTCATGAACTTTGTGACTTAGACCAAATCCAGTAGGTATGTGACAGAGGACAAAGATGTTTTGAGCTCTGAATGTATCGGAGTGGGCTGTAGAGTGCCATCGGAACACTGCTGGGTTCTATCAAGTCAGCAGCACCCACTGGTGATTTCTTCAGTTCAGGTTTCCAGAAGCATTAAAACACTGAACTTGGAGGGTGGGGTGGAAGGAGGAAGAGAGGTGGAAATAGAAAAACACCACCATGTTTCTGTGCCTGCCTGGCTGAGGTGATGGTCCCAAACTAGGTGGACACCCCACTGAATGCTCTCACAACAGTAGAAATTTGGTAACTTCCCAAATGGTCACTGTGATCCTCTTCAGTGCATTTATGTGCTCAGCCATATATCAACTTGCTTTTACCTTCTCTTGTAGCTGATCTGACTCAAAAGCGTGCTTTGCTGCCAAGAGAGTTTGCCCTCTGGATAGAGACTCAAACCTACAAGCTCTGCAGCCAAGGAATGGGGTGGGGAGGGGAGTGGGGACTCCACCTTATCTCCCTTTCCTCCTGATGCTCTCAGGGTGGTTGTCCTTCTGCCCTGTTACTCTTGTTCGTATAGCTGAGTATTTCACATAAGTAGGAATGGTGCTGACACAGGCTATGCTTGCTGGGTCCGGCTCTGGAAGACCTGAAGGGTCTGTCCTCTGCCTCCCTGTGCTGTTGCTTTCTTGAGACACCAAGTGACTGCTCAAGACTTATCCCAATCTTACAAAGTGTTGCCGCTCATGCCTCAATCTTTCCTCCTTGTGTTGCAAGAAACAAAGCAGTACTTTTATTCTCCGTATCACAGCAGTGCCATCACTTCTGGCACAGAGCAGAAAAGTTAGGTACTGAGCTGAACACAGAAAAAAGCAGAGCTAATTGATTGGAAAATGTTCAGCAAGGTATTCCTTGTTAAGGATTGATGAATCAACAAGAGCCTTTGCTCTTTCCCCTCCCTCCTCTCCCCCCAACACCAAGTCATTTTTATTGGAGAACATGAGAAACCAAAATCCCCAATCAGTAGCTGAGTAGAGAAAGGAGACACAAACCACTATATCCCAATACGTGCTCATGCACGGTTGTTTACTTAGACTTGTATGAGATATGAAGGGGAGGTTGAAAGAGCCCCTTCCCTCCTAACAAGCAGACCATCCACAGGGCATGCAGAAGAGAGACTCCACTACCGAGCTATTCGGTCTCCCAAGTCTCCTCTGTTCCACAACCTTCCTTCCTCATTTCTCAGGGAAAATAAATAAGTAAACACAAACATTTTGATAGGTCTCCAATGCATATGGGTTTGGCACAAAGAACTCCTTGAAGCATCAACATTTTTCACAAGACAGGAAAATGGATTCACACTCACTTCTGGTGACAACAAACCGTTTTCTGCTCTGAGCAGTTTGCATTCAAAACTACCTCTTAACATCCATCCTTCAGCCAGCTCCTGAAATATGTGCCCCTTCAAATGTGCTTCTGTTGGGTTTCTGATTAGCCCTCAAAGGCTAATCTCCCTCATGAGAATTTAGTTGTTTAGGGTGTTTGTAAGTAAGGACCACAGTGCATTAATGCTCAAATAAAAGGCATTTTTTTCAATATGAAAACCCATTCTTATTATTCCTTTTAATCATTTAAATGGGCTCGATGATAAGAGGTAGATATATTCTCAAACATGCAGGAATTATTAATCTTGTTTGTTTATGCAGGGAAAATTGATAGATTCATGTAATAAAAAACAAGAGCAAGAAAAAAGTAATTTTACACAAATGTCTTATTAGTTAAATGCTTGCTTCTATTTCACATGATTGAAGAGGACAAGGAGATCGGCAGAATGAAAAGAGTTTTTCAAAACTAAACATTTTTTCCAACATCCTCCTGTCTGTTTTCTTTCACACACAGGAATTGCTCACAACAGACAGCTTTATGGCAATTTTAATGACTTCTGTTAAGCCTCTGAACGAGGGGAGGAAAAACTCACCCATAGGGAAAGCTGGCAAGTACAAAAATAACAGAGGGCCAGAGAGATTTCACCCAGTTGAAACATTTCTTTATGAGGCCACTGAACTTTTCCAAACAGTAATCTGCTGCTTTGAGACAGAGAAACACACCACCACGGCACGGCCAGGGATGCTGCCGCAGGAGCAGGTGCGTTGTCACAGTCTGCAGACTCTGGCATATGGATGAACCTCCCTTTTGGGGCCAGCACTCCCGAAAAAATATTTTCACATGCTTTATTAGAGCTCATTCATATGTGGATGTTGTTGCCTGGAACAATGAGGTCCTTCTTATGCCTTACAAAATATCTGCCAGCCTCATGCGGATGGCTTAAATGAGCAAAGATGTCTCAGACGGCAACAGGTACCCCCTCAGGATCAGCCAGAGATTAGATCAGCCATACCGGTGCTGCAAGGTGTGTCTTGTGGATCCACATGGATGTGGCAGGAATTGGATATTGTCAGTTAGAGTCTTTCCCTTAGCCATGTTTGTGGCTACCATGAGGAAAGGGCAGCTAAAAATGAGTCGTGTTTTCCTGAGGAATTGTCCATCAGGGAAGGTTCTTCAGTGCTCTCAGAAAAGAGCAACGCAAAGAAAGGAGAGGAGAAAAGCTTCAACCATGTGTCAGCTGAGAACATCACCAGCCCCATAGTAGTGGATCCACTTTTGCTGATTGCCCCTAGTAATAACTCTTTTTCTTCTGAGGCTGCATGGCTCTCCTTCGGTAAAGTTACAGCAGGGGGGACCGAGATACCCAAGTGTTGCAGAACATCTCTGTTCATCTCACACCTAAGTGATAAGGCTTGTCTTGCACCAGACCAGCACCCAGAGTGACCCAAGGAGATTTAGCCAAGACGGTAACACGCTCCTGCCCTGTTTGCAGTCTGAAGACACTAAAGGGTCCCAAGCTGGGATTCTCCAGTACCTCCTGCTGTGTTTTTCACCACGCTGAATGGGTGTGAAGTACTCCCATACTGACCGATGAGTGTGCAAATGACTGTAAAGAGCAAAAGAGAATCAAGGCACTGCTTTCTCCCCTTCAATCAAAGGGTTCAGGCTCATTTAGTGCACACATGCCCTCCAGCCTTGCCCCAGGAGATGTTTTCAACTGGGCCAAGCAAATAAAAACTGTAAATACTGCCAGCACTCACCTGTGTGCTGCCTTCCTTTTGCAGAGGAACCAGGGTCTACCCATGGGATGGGACCAGGGAGGACAAGAGCCTTATAAGACAGCGTAGGACAGTGGCACCCATTCTTGTAAATCCAGGGTCTGAAGTGAGAGGAAAAGGCTGTATGAACATGGTGAGGCCTCAAGTGAAAAGATTTAGATAGGGATGGAGCCTTGCAGAATGAGGCGTGCAAGTCACAGCAACCAGTGGGAGAACCCTTGGCATCAGTGAGGGCTGAACTCACGGAAAAGGATGACCCTTAGTTCTCCACCCATCTATCTGCAGTGTCTGATGAGTCCTCATTTTCCAGTCTCCCAATAAAATTATTATGCAGTTTAAACATTCGTTCAAAGTAATTCATTTCTAAATTATTTCAGAGTGTTAAATTCTGCTTGATTACCATTTCCCTTATTACTTCCATCATTATAGCTGCAGCATGAATTTTATTTGTTTTAGGTAGATGAAAGACAAAAACAGACATATAAATCTTCTAGTGATCCCCTGTAGCTAGCAACCTTTTTGTTTGGAAAGGCAGACAGATGCAGGTATATTTACCCTTCTCTGAATATGACCGAGTAGCATTTGAAAATTAGATCTGAGCTGTTTCTGTTTGTTCTAAATATTTAATTAAGCTGCCAGATAAACATTTTTTCAGCATTATTAGTATTCATAATTATATATTAATTAATATAAATTAATATGTTTAAATTATCTTCAACTTTTTAATGGAATTTGTAAAATCATTTTAGGTAGATATGCAACATAAATACCAATCCTTGTTTGCTACTTTAATTTCACTGAGCACTAAGATAAGAATTTCTGGCATAATATAACTTAGCAAATTCAGTCATGATTTATGAAAAGCCTCATTTAACATTAATAGAGCTACAGAGACCATTCGCCCCTGGTCAGTGCTGTATTCTTAAGGCAGAGCACAAAAATGTGCCTTCAAATGTGCTTTGCAGTGCCACTAGAGTAAAGAGAGAGAAGGAGTGGAATTTCAGCTTTACTGCTCAACCTTAACTGCAAAATAGTTGTTGGAGTAACAGAACCGAAATGCATTGAGCAGTCTCAAGTATGACAGTCAGGCACCCAAGGAAATGCAAATGAAATTCTGACATCCTTATTCCTGGGGGTCTCCGGTTAGCAGCACATGCCCTGGAAGAGTATAAAAAGGGCTGTAAAAGCAGTGAACAGGCAGCAGAAGAGACCCGGTGCCCCCAGACCAGAGAGCGCAGGCGTGCACCGTCCTCTTCCTCCTTTAAATGAGCTACATCAAAAGTCTTGCCAGATGTAGAGAGAAGGAAATAACATAACTGTGCTGAGCTCAGAAGAGGATTCTGTCCTAGAGAATTACTAAACAGCCATACACTTAACCTGCTAATAAAGTAAAATTACATCAATACACAAAATACATAGTATATAATAATGCTATTACATTTTTGAGTCCTCCTCCATGTCTATTGTGAATGTGGGCTTGAGAAATTTGATCATTTTTTTGAGAAAAGTATCTAAAGACCCCAAAGCTTTTCCTCCTTTATCTCCTCAATTTAGCCTCCATGCTTTCCACTGACATACTGCCAGTCAGAGGAAAAATGTGTCATTATATGAGATTTCCAAAGGGAAAGAACGATCAGAACAGGAAGAAAAAGCCCACAGCAGATCATTTTTAATGGTCTCTGAACCAACAGGATTCTCGCTTGAGCAAGATCAGGGAAACCATGCCCAAAACCTGGGCTGGGAGACTCTCAGGGTAATGTCCTCTTCAATGTACTGAGGCCTGGATGCTTAAGGGCAGGAGGGCGGTTGTTCCAGAGCACTGAACTGAATATTGAAGATAAACAAGACAAATTGTTGTCTTTGCACCAACTTGTATCCATACTGGCGTGGGGAGAGGTAGCTACACATCTCCCAGCCATCACACCACTAGTGAAATCACACCCCTTTGGCTGCTTTCGTGAGTACATGGAAACACTTTGCAAACTGAATGGTCTAATTGCAGTAACCAGCTACGTTGTGAGAACATGAGCGTACTCCAACATTACCCATTTGTGGCTTGCCCAGGCGGCCATAGGGAAGGGAACCTGCCCTCTCCCCAAATGACAGTCCCCTGCCTCCACGCAGTCCCATCCAGCAATGGAGGAAGACGCATTCCCAACCTCAGAAAAAGCATTCTTGGTCCTAACTTCATCTCAAGGCATTTAGCTATCAGTCTCTCACCAAGTAGCTCAGTGAGAGGGCAAAAAGTGGTGTCAATCCTTCTTCTAAGCGCACAGAGGCCAGCAAACTTCCACAGCTCTGTCTATTCTGCCAGTCCGCCAAATCGCTCCTTCACAAGCCCAAAGGGCAAAAAAAGTTTTGAAGACATCGTCCCTAAAAAGGACAAAGGATTTCATTTTTCTTCCTATGTGTTCTAAAGCCTCTTCACCTCTGAAGCTCCTGAAGTCACTGTTGCTCTAAATGTTATTCCTCTCTGATTCATTTCAGATCCAATTTGCTGCCTTTGTGCCTGCTATTTAGTCTGTGTGCATCTGTGGAGCCAGATATTATTGAGCTCTTCATATATTCTATAGCTAAAGAGGTTGGGAGTGATAAGTCCCACTGCAGTTCTTACAACTGGGTATTCCTCTTAGTTCTGTCCAGTGTGCTTTTTTAGCAAATGGAGGGTGACATTACAAAGTGTTCTGCTCCATCCCAATCCTCCAAGCCACGCACTGACTGCCATCTCATTGCCTTCCCCTGCATCCCACTCGGAGGTTTGATAGCCCAAAGGCTGAGCTTCAGACAGCAGTTCCTTTTAAAAGCAAGTTACCTTTTTAATGAATCCTTATCACTGGTAATTATTCTGCTCACAACTAGATGACAAGCTGTTAGATCTAGGGCTGAGTAACAATACTCTGCCTCATTAAAACCTCACTCAAATGTTCTGACTCTGCATCACAGACACAACCATCATCTGTTTCTGCCACGAGCTGTAATTTCACTGCAATCACCAGGCTAAGTTACAAAGTGTTACCCCCTAACATTCATTTGACAAAACAAACCCCTCCAAACCAGTAAATTCTTTTCAATAGCATTCATAGTCTTCACACTTTCCTGATCAAACAATCCCAGGGCAACTTTCTTCTGCAAGAGCATCACCGGAAGGTTGAGCATGGACTCGTGCAACAACAAGTGAATAAAAAGTTGGCCATCACAATGGTGATTTGCACACAAGCAAACCCAGCAAGCAAATTCAGAATTAGTTTAACTATTTGCAGCCAAGATTTCTTAAACTCTTTTTCTAAGGATATAGAACTTAAGCAGCTATTTTCAATATGTGTGTGTGTGTGTGTGCGCAAGAGAGACTGTGACAGTCCTGCTATAATAAAACCAAATTCCACACAAGAGCAGAAGTCTCAGAGATGTTTCATGAAAATTGGCTGCCAACAAAAGCTTGTAAAGTACTAAAAGATGCAACATGAACACACACTTCATTAGACACTAGACAGCCAGCCACAAGATATAACCTAGAGGAAAACAGACTGCATTAACTCCAGTACGTACAGACCAATGTGCTTTTAAAAGGGAGGCCTGAATACCCAGCATCCCTGCTGCTTTTAGCGTTAAGTACTTTGTTTCACAACAGGTTGGGAATGATAATTGCACTCAGTGGTGTAATAAATCCTCCCAGAAACTGAAGTAATGTGAAACTTTTTAAAGTGTTAATTTCTGAGAACAAGAATTTTAAGTGAAATGCCTGGAATAAGTGAAAATCAGTGTTTGCCGATAGGCAGTCTTCATGGACATTTTCAGATCAGTTCCTTGCACAGCTCTCATGCTGCCTTTGACATTTGGAAGCCCTTGAGATTTAAGCATTAATCCTGGTTCATGTGTATTTGCAGGTTTTAACATCAATATATTTAAAGTTTTGTGCTACAGAGGACTCGTGATCTCAGGAATTTGAAAGCACAACAGAAGATAAGAACATTTAGTGGAAAAAATAATGACGCTGACACAGAAAACAGTTAAATAATGACCTCGCTTCCTCTAAATTGAGAAGGATAATTAAAACATCTCGGCTTTGTTCAATTTGAAGGGCACATACCAGTAAAGGGAACCACCAAGAAGGCAGAGCCAGAAAAGGATGTGCCACCGCCGTCGCGAGGTGTCACGACCGGACCCACTCTTTGATGGTACTGAAGTCGCAAGTCATGGTACTGCAGCACTGGTTTCTACTACCGTGCTGTAAAACACCACTTTCTCAATGATGTTGTCACAAATTCAGATAGGGCCTTCTGAGTCAGGCTAAAAATTACAAAAAAAAAAAAAAAAGAGGTGAGGGGGGTATTTTTTTCCCAGACCTGTTGTTTGATATAATATGTAGCTTGGAAGGCATAGCTGAAGGAGGTATGCCCCAGAGCAGGAGTGGGAGCAAGCCCCCTGTCCTTGGGGGGCTGGGAACTCCTCAAGTCATTCCAGTGTCCCCCTTTTCTGGGAGGCTTCTCTGGATTGATTGAAACATGGAAGTCTCAGCCCTCATTCTAGGCTAAGGCTGACTCTTACCAGCTTTTTTCCACTGAGGACCTCTCACCTTCTGACAGACAGTCTCACTGTTCCAAGGGCAAATATTTGACTCTTCTATACTATGCACCTTTAGGGCTCTGAAGGAACCCACCTGGTCCACATAACTGTGAATCAGCAAAAGAGTTCTGCACATCTATGAACATTTTTGCTTGCTGCCATCCTTGTCTGTCATAAGCATTCAATGCATTGTTGTAGAAAACTTGCAGGCTTCCATTAGGATTAAATGTTACCATGATTAAAGCAAAGTAAATTTTCCACTGAAACATATTTTCCAAATTTTCATTCATTTTGAGAAGAACGGCAAAATAAAATCACCACATACTTTGCATTTTATACTGATGTTTATTTAAGCACACTTTCAACCCTGTTGAAGAGCCGACTTCCCACTTCCCCTACAGGAAAAGACTACATAAATATTATAAATTCAAACAACGGCATCAAGTAACCATAGTTACTCTACCTGAAAAAAAAATTCAAAATGAAAGCTCAAAAGATTAATCACTAGCTTAATCCCAAAGACATAATCATTTTCTCTCTTCCTGATCCAAGAAACAACCCAAATGCTCTGTGATGCAGGGCAGTGTCAGCTGGATATGTGCAGAAAACACTACACATGAGCAAGCTGTTTGGCAAAACATTTGGCTTTGACACCGGAGGAGAAAGGCTTGCGCATGCTAAGCACGATTTCTTCACCTTGCTGACTGATAGACCAGAAAACCTTGACATGTCTGGGCCAGTTAGAGAAGGTTATACAATGTTTTCAGAAATCATTAGGCTTATTATAGAACATCAGCAGGAGGATGATGCTGGTAATTATTTAAACAGGTGATTATGCAAAATACTGTTACCAAACAGTTTGTATCTCTCTTTAGAGAAACCTGAAAAACGTTTTACATTACTGAGAATCAGATTCTACTGCCATCCTTGGAGTTAAGTAATAAGTAGAGCCAAGATAAATGCTTTGAGTCACTGTATAAAATCAATATGCCATCAATGAATTTTGTATTTATGTTCCTACATAACATCCCAACTGTTACCTGCAAGAGTGTTTGTGATTTTAAAGGATAATCAGAGAGCAGTTTAGTGACATCATATCCATTTATCATGTATAGTCACTCCAAAGCAGGTCGATTATGAATCTTGTAGTCTTATAATTGCTTATATCAGTTAATTCTGCCTTCAGACAGATTGGGGGAAACATGCAACAGCACTATCTACAGAGCTGTTCTGCTCTGGATTGCAACCAAGTACTGATGGTCTAAGGAGAAAAAAAGGTATAGTCTTTAATCACTGCAAATACCACAAATGTTAATAAGAGATGGGAAAATGCACCTGTACAATTTAGAAAATTGGGGTTTTTCATTCTGATTTCTAGGCTGGACAATGCCACCTGACCCATAGTTGTTTAAGTGGGCAGCCTTAGTACCTGTTTTGGTGGTCAGACTCAGGCATTTGGCCTGAGCTAAGCCAGGCACTGTGAGTCATTCAGCCACCTACCATCACTGCGGATGGCGGAGCTGACCCTATCACTCAGACAAAACTTTGGTTCATAAGTTACTAAAACTGTTCTCTCCTTCTTCCAAACAGAAACTCTTGGATTTGGGGAGTTTCGTCAGGGTTCACCCATGACCAGTACAACAAGTGACTGAGCTCACTTAACTTTTGACACCTGAAGAATGGAGGGTTACATCAGAGCATCTCACGCTGGGCTGTCTTTATAGTCAATGGAGAGAAATTGGCGCTTCTAGTGTGGTAGTCATATGATCAATTTTAGATGTCTGCTTCAGGATGAGATGTATTGCACCATAGATCCTGGAGACTTATACTGAATAAATCTCAATTGATTTAGTCATGGTGTAGTCAATGGACATATTGACTAGCTCATACAGATGTCTGCATTGTAGATATCTAGATTTACTCACACAAACCTCTGTGTTGGGCCATAATTAGTTTCCAAAACATAAATGTGCTTGCCATGCAAAATGCCCTTGGTTATCTGGGACGTGAGTCTTGCAGGCAAGACACAAGATCTACAGAAGACTTGCCCCCTGCAGTGGCACTAGTTGGGTGGGAGACCCTTGGACATCTCAGCTGGCCCCAGATATGTTTGCAACTGAACTGACCCACACTATATGCAGAAAAAGAAAATGAATGACATTTTCAGACAAGCCAAGCCTCCATACCACCTTTCATGGTGACAGTGGCAGCAGCAACAGCCTGGGGCTGCACACGTGCCCAGGGAAAGGAGTGAGGCCATCTGTGCCCAGTAGTCACATCATGCTGCAGGTTGTCCTCTGCCAGGCAGAAGGTCCTTCCCAGGGGGACCTCCGCAGTTGCTGCCAACTGCAGGCACTGCTGCAGAGCTTCCGTTGCCATTACCACATTACGTAGTTTATCTTGCAAGCTTACTGAGCTCTGCTTCAAGAGTTGACAGGTTGCTTTGCCTTATTAAACTAACTGAAAGGTAGTTTTGTTAATTAGAGCAATCCAGTCTAAATTTATTAATGGAGAATTTATAGTAATTTTGTGATGTTCCAATTCTGACCTTTGGTTGAAACAGTTCTTTCCCTTCACTTAGGCATTCTCCTCTTATACTTACAGGCAACAACAGTTTCCTACAACATCCATGTGCAGCTTTTCTCCAAAGGACAAAAAGGGAGAAGAAAGCATCTCATTTTTCATGCTGGGGAAATGAACACATAGTCTCCTCATTTGTAAAATAAAAATGCTACTTAACTAACCCTATACATCTCTGTTCAGTTCACAGCTGGAAAGCAACCATTTTGAAGTGCAAACTATTTTTCTTCTCTAACATTTGTTAGAGAGGATTAAGACTGATCCTTCCTTTCTCCAGTTTGGTATTACAGGGATTTACATTTGGTAGGAGCCTAGAGAAATAGCTCTTGTTCAAAGGCATGGTTGTCTTCCAATTCCAAAGGGTGTAACTTACTTTCAAAAATGAACCAGGATTGTCTCAGATTTTTATTAAAGGCTGCTGAGGTGAGTCAGACACTTCTGTCTTGTCTTTATGCTTTTCTCTACCTTTCCCTACAGTTTAAAACACTAAAACATGATTCTTGCTGCAAGTCATACACATGAGGAAGAAGTCATTAGAGATTAGAATGAAGCACATAAACCTGAATATGATATCAAATGCACTGATGGAGGCTGGAAGAATAAATAGTTAAACAATCATGGAATAGAAGTATAATCATTTGAGAATCTATGAAATAAAACAACTTTCCCTCAGTCTGAAGCTGTGCTCCAGGAAAGATATAAGTCTAGTACCAGACTGCGATCAAAAATTGACCTTACTCTAAGACATAGTTGAACTGTGAGAAGAAGAAAACTGATGCCTGATCAGGCAGAGATCGTTGCCATATGTATTAGTAGATACGCTGCTATTTGACCTTGTCAATTTGTTGGAATGGAAAAGTTCTGCAGGGATGTATTAGTTTTGAAGATGCTCCAACAGATCGTAGGTTGCCTGCCAGCTGAGCTTTGCCTGCCCTGGAGCTTTGGAGCCCTGGTTTCCCGTCACCTTGCCCCAGCTCCTTGGCCCTCTGCCTGGTTGTTTGTCAAGAAACTTCAGTGATTTTCCTGACTCTGCTTCTCAGCAGTCCAGGCTGCCATGACTTCTAGGGTGTAACTGCTGGCTAGGGGAGCAGTCGCCCTCGGCCACTCATTACCAATGAGGTCTTTTTTCCCTCTAAACAACACTAATAATGGGATGGGACTGCAAAGACAGAAGATACCAACTTTTTCTATGACCAGTTCTGGGAATTCAAAGTCTCTGAAGAAGATGCTGTAGCTTGTATGATGACCTGAATTGGTCTACAGACTTCACACCATAAAAAAGGAAGAGGAGTGGTATATCTTTGCTCCTGTTTTCTCTGTACCTGTGCTGAATTCAGTTCAGCACTGTCCTTGGGGTGAATTTGGCCTTGAGTAAATATTCATCAGCTTTGGAGTGCTATACAAAACGAAATTTATGTTAAAACTGCAATTTATGTCAAAAACATGTTGTTGGCTGTCAACAAATAAAAATCCTTATGCATTCACTTCCTGACACAGCAATGAGCATGAAGCATAGGCATTACTGCAAACCATTTGTATTCTCAGCAGGATGCAGATTGTGCCATGGGCTGAATGGGATATCATTAGCTTCACAGGATTTTTTAAGTAGCCGGTACAGGTGTTAGAAACTGCCCAACCACTGGCCTGTTTTACTTATTCCATAAAATGCATACATTCAAGGTAATGTTTCATCTCTGTATGATAGCAAGTGAACCTTTAACAGTAAATCCATCAGTGTGCCATGAGGAACATGGGCTGAGCATGGATCGCTGGGTTGTGAAGTCATATGTGAACTACAAGAACATAATCTACCTCTAGAAGGGACTTTAAGAGTCTAGAGACTATAAAGTATCTAGTTCTGCTGAGCAAACCATATAGAAGTTTATTAATTTCCATGTGATGACGCTAATGAGTTGTGATGATTGGTACTGCTAAACCTTCAGCACACATTCTATGTAGGAAAGGACAGATTTCAAAAGGCCATACAAAAATATCTGCCCTCCAAAAATCCCTAACCTCTGTGGGTTCAGCTTAAATCCCAGCAAAGTTAACACAATCTTGTCACCGATTCCAGTGGTGTTTGGATCAAGCCATTTGTGCAGTTGTATAGAAGACACCATGAAACTGTTCAGTTCAGGTTTTGATGAATAGACAAGTTATAGGTCACTCTTGTTGTATGCTGCATCAGTTAATCTGGCAGTGGTGGGCAAGGCAAAAAACATTAATTCCATTAGCTGTCAGAACGTGAGCTTGGCTCACGGAAGTGCTTGCTCTCTACATAGAGATATGAATCCCTGGAGTTTTTGCCGAGGTAGTGTTGCTCTATCTGTGATGCAAAAGAGTCTCAGATATTCATGAAATACACCCAAGTTCCAGCACCTTCAGTCTGACACAAAAAATCACCAGAATCAGCAAATGTTGTTATACCCATCCAAACCAAATGCACAGGGAAAATAGAAAGATTGTACAAGCGTGAGAAGCAAACTGTGTTCACAGCAAGCTCAAGAACGTTATTGATAACAGCCTTTAAAATATCACACAGCTACGTCCTGTATCTGGGAGCATCTCCAGGAGACCTAACAGCAGATCTAGCAGCAGTGCTACAAAATTGGTAAAGTTTTATGGCCCAGACTGCAACAACTGCTAGCATGCTCAGAGGGAAAAACTTACCTGGGTTTTAAAGATTAAAAATTCAAGCTTGAACCAAAAGACTTGGCCAACCTGAGTTGGTAGAGCAGAGCCACACTCAAGACACACAGACTTGTGTGTCTTTGGCTTTGGGATGAAATCAAGGAAAGGACTGAGGTATACTCCATGTTTTATCTTACCGGTTTTTATTGCATCAAACTAAAAGTAGGCTTTTAAATATATAAATAACATGTAGGTATGTGGCCTGTTTTTCTGAGGTTCTAAAGTGCTTTCTGTTTCTACTGATTTTAATGGACATCGCTTTCATACAATAATTAGGTCACTTTGGTACTTCCTAGCATCCCATGAAAGAGAAAAGGCATTACTTCTGGTACCTCGCATAGACCCTTTCCAAACATCAGGTCTAAAGCCAGGACACCTCTGAAGATTTGTATATTGGGGAGGATGTTTCAAAATATGGAAAACAAAAATGTTCTCCTACTGCAACTACCTAAGCTTCAGTGACACTCATAAACCTGCCCAGATTCACTCAAAGATTAGTACAAATTTACCCAGAGCTTTCAGAGGATATATCCAAAATTTCAAGTTTGCAACAAAACCAGGAATGTGTTTCTGCAGTTTTCAGTTTCAGGCTCCAAGTTTCACAGCAGCCTTGTTTCCTGTCTTGATAAACACCTTTTCAAGTAGCAAGGCTGCCTTTGAAAGCATGAAAGACTTTGAAAAATGTCTTCTGTGTGAGATAGGTATCCCTATGATCAATTTTTCATGCTGCCCTTTTTCTGTCTTCATGAGATTCTGATTCTCAAATGATAACCTCCTAGAGTCATTGCACATTTGATTTTAGCTGAGCTATCATTAAAAACAGCATCCTCATCATATCTCTCCCAGATAAATCATGTTATTTTATGCAGGACTTTTTTTTTCCTTTCAGTGAAAATGGTGCCAGGACTTCTTTCACAGAGAACAAACTGCAACATTTTTCCTCAAAGAGATAGGCTTATTGACTAGAGCTGGCTCACCAGCAGTCAAATTGTGGGCAAATTGTTTCAAAATGTTTAAGAGCAAAGCTGAGTGATTGTCAAGAGAAGTTAAACTTGAGACATTCAAGCTCAAACGCAAACCTCTGTCATTTCTGTTAATAAATCCATCAGCTGGATGCAGTCTTTGGCTGGTAATGGTCAATGGCTCAGATTAGAGCCAAGAAGCCACATAGACATATATCCAACTGGTGCAATAAAAAGAGAAACAAGAATACTGTGAACTTTCATACTTTTTTTTAATTATAGCTCTTGATTTATCTATGATTAGAATAAAAATTACTCTCAGAGGGATTGTTGTCATGATGTAGACAGCTTAGACCCAAAGTTTATCAAAAATCTCAGAAAAGAACTGTTTCTCTGAAATTTCTTGTGTGGTTTTTTGAGGACTGATCCTACAGAGGTCTCTTTTACATAAAATTAGTTATAAGTGGAAAATTACACATTTGTTGGTTTTGTTTTTTTTCCAAAAGGAAGCCTTAGAAAGGTAACTAGCATTAGCTATGAGATTGCATCTTCTTCACCATTACACTCATGCACACAATGGAGGGGGTCCCAATCCAGTGAAACAAAACAATCTCCCAGAACAAAGACTGCTGGGAATGTCCTCCTTAACCCACCATTAGGATCTAGAACTTAAACCTCCTGCCATGGGTCTCCCATCAAGAACTCTGCTTATTCAAATAAGCATACGCTCAAGTTGTCATTAAGTCATGCAGCTGATTTGTGGGTCATGATTTTTGTTACCCCATGGGTTGGCAGAATACTATTAGCCCAGAACTCCTGTTTATATGAGACACAGAAGAAAGCTTTGGGATGTTTTCTACATGACTTGATAATAACATACAGTCCTTACACATGTGCCATTCTTCAAAGTACCAGTCTATTTTTTTTTCTTTTTTTTATAGCTGATATGGCCTCAGTATACTGTTGTGGTTTAATCCCAGCTGGCAACTAAGCCCCACACAGCCACTCACTCACTCCCCTCTGGTGGGATGGGGGAGAGAACCAGAAGATAAAAGCGAGAAAACTTGTGGGTTGAGATAAAGGCTGTTTAATAGGCAAAGCAAAAGCCATGCATGCAAGCAAAGCAAACCAAGGAATTCATCCATCACTTCCCACGGGCCGGCAGGTGTTCAGCCATCTCCAGGACAGCAGGGCTCCAGCACACGTAACAGTGACTTGGGAAGACAAACGCCATCACTCCAAACGTCCCCCCCTTACTTCTTCTTCCCCCAGCTTTATATACTGAGCATGACATCCTATGGTCTGGGATATCCCTTGGGTCAATTGGGGTCAGCTGTCCCGGCTGTGTCCCCTCCCAACTCCTTGTGCCCCCCCAGCCTCCTCACTAGTGGGGTGGGGGGGAGACACAGAAAAGGCTTTGGCTCTGGGTAAGCACTTTTCAGCAGTAACAAAAACATCTCTGCATTATCAACACTCTTTTCAGCACAAATCCAAACCACAGGCCCATACCAGCTACTATGAAGAAAATTAACTCTATCCCAGCCAAAACCAGCACAATACTTAAAATTAGGTATAATTATTATGAATTAATAATTCATTGTGCACTCTGGTAACACTTTTAATCCTTCTAGAGGACTTTGCAGAGTGAATGAAATAAAACCTAGCAACTAGGGCTGCTCTAAATATTTGCATAGAGCCTTGAATCTGTACAAACTGGATCTACACTCACAGAGTCCAGCGTAACATTCTCAAAAGCCTTTTCAGACCTAGAGTGAGGTTGTTTGCATAGCTCTGTGAGGCAAATCCCACCTGGTCTCTTCCAAATTGAAGTTCATTGAACTTTCAAAGAGCCTGCAGCATTGGGCTGCACCACCAGACTCTGTGGAGTTCACCCAGCTATGCTCGTAAGACCCCTCTGTGATAGGTGAGCATTAAGGCCCTCATTTTGCAAACAAGCCCAGAGGCACAGTTGAAAACTGTGATCAATATACAGACAGAATAAAAGAAGAAGAAAAAACCCAAACAAACAGGTTAAATAAATTATTTGTTACACATTATTCACTCAGCATCCCCTGGAACCAAGCAAATTCATAGCAAAGTCTGAAGACATTGTGCTGTTCCAATGTTGGTGTGTTTTAGGGGTTTTCACGTCTTCCTTTTTTTTTTTTTCTAATTTGTAGACCTTCAGACATTTCCCACAGAGTTAGCCTGTGTATTTTTTTTTCCTAATTACTCCTTCAGGACCCCTAAGATGTAAGCAGAGATGCTCTTAGCCCCCTGCCCTCATCTTCCCTCCAGGGGACTACAGACCATAGACTGAAAATCAGACCGCATAGATTTTTCTGCGTCTCTCCAGCCCAGACTGCTTGCAGCTCTCTATCTATATGATACCCTCCCATTTTCAGAGCCTGTTTCCAATGCACTGAAAACCAATCAAGAACAAAACAGGCTCTTTAAGTAACATGTTGGGGTTCATGGAGTTTGAATACTATACTCCAAAATCAGAAATGTTCCATTCATTAAGATTTGCTTTCAACATCTAATAGCTCAAAGCTGCTCTTTTTTTCTTTTTTGAAGTACCTGGTGCCTGGATTGATTCTTTCTCTGAAGGCTGACAAATGTTGGGGTATCATTAGGAATAGAGCAGCTTCTACTGACAGGTCTCTGCACAGGGACTGCATTCTAACATCTTGTTCATGTCCTGATCACAGCAATACATCTCTCAAGCCATAGCAATCCAAATCACAGCCCAGAGAGATCATTTTGTGCCTTGATCTGTCAAGTCATTTTGAGAAGAGGAAGGAAACTAAGTCTCAAAAACTATAAAGCAACTTTGTATGGTCAGCACATCTCATTAACTGGTCAAGGACAACACATTTCTGTTTGCTTCTGTTGTTATCCACACTCTTTCTCACATTTCCCACCATATCCCACTGAAAATGGGGGCGAATCCAACTGGGGTATATGCAGTGGGACCTCCAGTGACAACAATTATTTTCAGCTACTCTTCTGCACTTTCTAAAGTTGATGGTGATTCTGGAAACCTCTTTTACTGACTGCATAACCTGAAACATAGGAAGTCTCTCCGAAGAATGACATAGTAAGTCTCTCCAGAAAATCACATCAAATCTTTCACTCTGAAACATAGCCCAGTCTAGGTCCTGAAATAAGGAGCAGCCTGAAGTTACCAACTCCATTTCAAAGACCCGGCTTAGATGGTACTAGTTCTGCAAACACTGGTTCTCCTACTGCTGCTGCTTGAATTGTCTTGGTGCAACAGTGGGAACTCTAAAGGCAGATGCTAATAAAGGTTTTAGTGCTGTTCAGCAAAAAAAAAGTAATCATCCCAAGTAAACTGGAGATATTGCTTTTGTGCCAAGTCCTACAGCCTACTTTAGAAGCCCTGCTGGTATTTCTGTTTACCGGAAAGCTTACATGTGAAAGGCATAATGCTCGGGTCCCCTACAAAGTCAAATGCTGAAAACCCAGCCATATGTACTTCCCTGGGAGCTTCCCTCTGCCACCCAGAGCAATGTCTCCTTCTCTCCAGGGTTGCAAGGAGAGAAAACATCTGTCTATAGAGAAATATTTCCAGAATTCTGTCACTTTATCAGCCAAGGCATTGAACTCACATGGAAATAGAGAAGGCACTGGAAAACTAGGAGCTTGTCTAAAAAAACCAGAACTCTCTTGACTTGCCTAAAAGGCTCTAGGGACCAGTTTAAACACTAACAAGTATTTCTAAAGCTTTGTTTTCTTTTTTTGAAAGAGTCTAGCCATCCAAAATAATTTCTGATAAAGTATCTGCTGGTCAGGGAGGACAGTAACAACCAATCTTGGCAATTGTTGATACAAAATTAAAATCATGAAGAGGTAAGTAATGTGCTTAAATAAGAGATAAGGAATGGGTGGGAAGCTGCAGAGCATGAGGTACTTGATTAAAGGGCCTTTTATCTTAATTCAACTCCAAATTGCACCCCAGACAAATTTGGCTTAATCTGTTTCAGTAAAGCAGCAGCAAGAGGAATAAGTCAACATTTGAGAAGTAAAAGTGATGTTTTTATGCTAAATAATCTGATAAAAACAAGGCAACCCTGTTTCTTGCTCCCTACACACAGTTAATATGTTGAATTGTCTCCACAAATAGCACTTGTCAGTGGCTCATAAAAGGCATCAGTTGGTGCCTGGTAATGTCAACTTCTATTCTAAAAAGTGGTTTTGCATTAATGCCAATGTGGGATTCTGTGTTTATTGCCTCTCAGTGGTTTCCAGATGAAATGGACTCAGGAACTGAGTCATTTTCACATGGGGCTACTCCAGCCTCACACTCTCTTGAAGGAGACAAAAGAAAAGCAGAAAACAGTGTGTAGCTGATGCAGCCACAAACCATTCTGCAGACTTAAAGGAAGGCTTTCCATCTCAGTAGAGCCTCTTGCAGGAGTCTCAAACTCAACAGAGATAAAACAGTCCTCCCATGAGTCAATACAATTTTCTAGAGAACAGATAAATTTAAATATCAGTCTGGCTGGAGAGTCAAATCAAAAAATTCAAGAGAAATCGAGACCTCCAAAAATAATACTGGAGGTTATGGTGGCCCCAAGGCCAACATCCCAATGTATCTGCTAGTGTTTCCATGCTATGGCTGCATCCCTACTCATCCTGGACATAGCTGAGTCAACTGTTTGTGTGCAGGGCTGCCAGCCAAAGAGGTACCCATCTGCTCTCCTAGGATGCTTTGAGAAGAAGGTGTCCTGAAGGTCATGGCCTGGGTGGCCTTTAAAGATCAAGAGGTGTCAGGACTGTCTCTGGGCAAGACTGGCACTAACCATGGTCTTCATCACACCCTGTATTCTTGCTGAGAGCTCATTTCTCATAGTAAAACATCTTCATCACAAAACGCCTGTCACACACATGGCCCAGGATGGGTTTGGTCAATCCCCTGGAGCCCTGAAGGATTGAAGAGGGGTGAACCGGGACGCCTGGCTGTGGAGTATCATATTTATCTCATATGCAGGCAAATACAAAAGCTTCCAGTCTCTTGCTTCCAGCCGTACAAGTATGCTTGCCATTCATCCTACCTCCCTTCCCTTTTCTCTTTCCTCCTCAGATAAGTCATAGACCACATCCCACATCAAAGCTTGGTGCCTAAAGGTTTTGCCATTGGCAAAATTTCAGGTGTGTCCATGCTGCCTCCACGAAGACATGAGTTTCCATGACCTCAGTACTCTCAGTCTGTGGTCTGTTGCTGAAATGAGTTGCCAGCAAAAGGTCAACAAGAAGGGGTCTGTGATGGAAAGTGCACAGAGGACATGGGTGGTCATGGGAGGGTGCAGAGCCTGCTGGGGTGCTGAGGAGGGCTAAGGGGTGACCAGATTTAATATAGATCCAACCTGGTCAACACTTTGACATCAATACAACATATCAGAGCTCAAGTACTGCTCAGATCCCATCACCCTGTCAGGATGGTCAGCCAGGACGTGCTGATGTTCAGCCTGAACAAGCACAACAGTGTGGATTATCAGGGAGCCAGGGGCTGATCCTGAAGTCATCTGATGATACAGAGCGCCTTTGGTCCCAGACCAAAGAATGCCAAACTCTTGGTGCTGCTGTAAACAGTGCCTTCCTATGCCTCCTTTTGAGGGAAAACTTTTCTTTCTCTCTAGTCAGGTGGAACAGAAAGGGGGATATGATTTCAGCAAGATATTGACAGACTTGTAGAATTTGTTATGGAACTACAAAATGATTGCCTTACAAAATCTGATGACTTTCATGAACTCCAGCTTACGTGACCTATAAAAACCAGTCTGCTCTGTGTTTTTAAAGGCACCATCTCATTCCATCTTGTAGATTATTTTGTGTGTGAAAGGCTTGAGCTAAGAGCCGGAAATGTTAACTTAATTTTGCAGCAAAGGCAAAAGTTTCTCAGCCTTAACTGCTGAAACATTTTTTTCAATACCATTATTTTCAATGGCTTTGCACAGGCACAACTTCTTGGAGGCAGGAAAGAGACTCTGATGATAAAACATGCAAAGAATCAAATGCATAGTTCATTGCCTCTTTGCTGTGCAGTTGTCTTGGCTGCAACAGTAAGAAAGTGCGTTTGTCACCAAAACCAGGTAATGTTCTTGAAATAGGCATAGGAAACCACAGATCTATGGATAAGAAGATGTCATTTTTTGGAACAATTTTCTTTTCAGAAATGCACTCTAAGCCACTTTCTGGAGTGGTATACAATGCAGTTTAAATGATTCATAAACTGGCTTACTTCACAGTTTGCATGTGATGTATTTTCATTTTTAATTTAAATACAAAAAACTCCTGGCATTGTACTGATGGTGGGTAGGAAGAGAATATGACCAGGATTTGGGGAGCTGTTGCCAAATCACAGCTTCTGTAAAATCTATTAGCAGTGGAACACTGAAGGTATTTCCCTGCCACCATCATAAATGCAGGATTACATGCATGCCATGATTTCAGAAAGGTCTTGATTAAAGTATTAAGTCCAACACCAAGAGATATTCTTTAGTTAATCTCCTCAGTACATTTCAGTTACAGTTTGTTTTTTATAGGTGCAGTGTTTTCACAGTAACCTGAGCCAAATCTCACTTAATTTTGGTTTCGGTTTCTATATGATACATTACAAAAATAAAGAAATCTCTTCCAGCAAGGACAATATTGATATTTTGCTGAATATTAATGGACTAGTAAGATACAATTTGCCAGACCTGTCATGATAGAGGAATAAAATGCAAATGTTTCTAGCAAGCTGTCAGTCAGAGAACTATGGTTGTTCACATAGCTTCTTTTTGAGTCAAAAATTTTCCTAAGTTAATATGAACAGATGTGATTGCAATGTATTAATTAAGGATAAACATAAATACACATTTTTAAAAAGGATGTTTCATGAATAGTACTCTATTTTTAGTTAGTATGTAGCATTTCCTCACATCTACTTAAATATAAGAAAAGCATCCCACATTCATTAAGTGTTCTGAGCCCAAGGGTCTGGTATTTATGAATGTTGCATTTCATGTTTATCTCAGTAGCATACAAGTATGTGTACTGCTCAAGGTTGATGCGATTCTCTGAAGCCCATAAGCCCCTGCCAAAGTTACTTTCTATCACATCTGCAGAGAAGGTCTGTGACAGAAATAATAATCTGCTGTGGGTCGATTATATTCACACTACCAACATAACTCTCCTGAATGGATCAATTAAAGCAAATGCTGCCAGTGAACCACCCTACAAATGTGAAATGGTTACCTCTTAATGACTTTTTTTCCCTAAAATTCTGAAGGCTGTGATAATTTGCAATCCATGCATTAAAGAAAACAAAAACAAACCAAGAAAAGCATTCCTTGCAATTGCTCAGAGATCAGGTACTTCTCCAGAAGCTATTATAAAAGGCACAATAGAGCAACCATACCCTGGGCTTCAACTTCACATACAAAAAAAAAAAAGTGACAATTTAACAAAGTTCATGCCAAACCTTCTCCTTAGATTTGGCCATTCCTTTTGCTTGCCTGTTAAGTCCACAGCCTAATCCCCGCATCCTAGAGACACCTTCCTTTGAACAGCAGAGTGAGATATATGCAGGAGATATATCTGGGGGTCTTGCAACTCTTTCCTAGGCAGATGATCAACAGCTACTAGAATGAAGTGTTCATGAGAGATGCTAAACCCTCTTATATTGACTAATCCATTGATCAACCCATGGAGCCACATAAGTTTGCTTTACAGCATTTATTTTCCTTAGGTTGAAAAGACTGATGAGTATTATACAGGGAAAAAAGTAGCACCCTTTTAATTGCAGTGTTAAGCCATTTTTTTAAGAAGGCTTTATGGCCTGGTACCCTGTAGAGTGGAAATCATTTAAAGACAAATCATTTAAAAGTAAACAGTTTCCTCATGGCTTCCTTCTGTCCCCACTATTGCCAATGAAGCATCATTATTAACTGTAAGAATGGAAGCAGAAAGTCATCAGGTCTTATCCAAATCCCACTGAAGTCAATAACTCAAGATTTCTGTGAACTTCAGTATGGACAAAACTCAGCCCCAAAAAGTGCTGAAGAAAGACTACCTGTTTATACCTTGGGCCCTTCTGGAATACTCAAGGTAAATAACTGAAACAAGGAATGCAAAGCTCATAATGTGATGCTAACATTGCCCTGCTCCAGTTATCAGCACACAGATAACTCCGGTACCTGTGAGGTCCCACTGCAGGCCTCACAGAAGACACTGGGTCAACCGCACAAGCATGATGGAGCAGAGCTGAACCACTCTTTGCCAAAGCCAGAGTGAAATTTAGGTCTAGTAGAGCAAGGACAGTTCCTGTTCTCCACAAACACTCCACACTGGCAACAGGTTGACAACAGCACATTGCCTGAGTGTCTCTTTATGCCTGCTTGTCAGAGATTTGTAGATTTTAAGGTCAGCAGGGACCACCTGATACTCCAGCAGGACGGAAGCCATCCCATTCCATCTGGTTACACTTGTGCTCAGTCCAATAATTACTGTCTGGCTAAAGCCTGTCTTACAGAAAGGCATCCAGTCTTCATCTGAAGGCTGCAGCAGACAGCAAAGCCACCAGTTCCTCTGTTAACTTGTTAAATTTCTCATTTTCTTCACTACCCAGATCCACGTTGGGCTGTCAGTTGGCCATGAAAGTAGCCTTTGTTATAAGCTGGAGGTGTCAGTGCTGTTTGCAGAAAGATGAAGCCCAGCAATGTCTGCAACCATAGGGAATTCTGCATTATACAAGTGTTTAAGTGAAGATGAAACAAGTGGAGGAAGGCAAAACCCTTAAGACTGTGTCCTTTAGATGCTCTGGTCCCTTCCCAGCCTCCAAGACAACAGCTTGCCTACAAATTTCCTGGTTTTAAAGGGTTTGAATCTGCCTGCTTTTCTCATTCTGGAAGGACATGAAGCAAAGGATTCTTGAGTTAATGGCACCATTAAAAGAAATATTTAGGGATATTTTGGATGCAATGCATAACATGTGGGAACTTTACAGCTCTGCCAACCAATTAGCAAGCTAGCCTTGTAATAGAGAACAATGACTAAAATATTATTGTCTATCTCTCAACAAGGACTTCTGTCCTACTAGCCACCATGACAGTAAGGCTCTTCCCCTTTATTCACTCAATGTTTTGGTCACCAGAATTTTTCTATTACCTTCTGCTATGGCACCTTTTCCTCTCTTTCAATTTTAGGAAACAGTTTCCCTTAGCTGTGCTCTCTGAAATCATCAGTTTCCTGGCTAACTTGTTCTCTTTTTTTTTTTCTTTTCTGCTTGCAAAGGACAAAGTATTTAGACCTCAGGTAAAATCTCACCTGAAACCTTCACCCCACACGGACCTTGTCAGATGAGATAGTGGCATTACCCACATCAGCAGTCATCAACCTATACAGAAGCAGCACCAAATGCAGTTGAGATACACACTTCACTACTAGATTTGACAATTGTTTGCTATCAACCAGAGATTATTGAGTCTCTGAAAGCTGGGTTACAAGCTGACAAGTGCACTCCAATGGTTATAGTGCTGTCTTCTGCTGTTCCCCATAAAGTATCATCTCAGGTATTCCATCACTAGACCTCTCTTATTCCAGCCCCATCTTTGATCTCCTACCCCTTGCACTTCATGACCCTTGTTCCACCCTACTCTCTCTGCTGCTGCTGGCCTTGAATCTCTGTATCTGATGAGAAATGTGTACAAACTTCAGTTTTTCAAAGTTTATTACATTAGGTTGGTGTTGGAAGCTTTTTCAGAGGAAGGACAAAAGCACAGATCTGAAATACAGACCTTCTAGCTGCAGACTTCAGTCTTTGGCTCAAAACACAGGAGGCTACAGCCTCTCAACAGCATGACTGCAAAGAAGTCTAACAGCTAACATGGTATTTTTATCCCTAGAATCATTGTCTGAACATTTTTAGTTGAAATTAGAAAAGAAAAAAATAAAGGAAAAAGACATCAACCTGAGGTGGCATCTTGCTTGAACAACTCACTTTGAACAGTTAGAGTTTGACAAATTTGCCAGCAAATGAAACTAGGAGTTAGAATGGGAAATGCCACAAAACTAAACTGTATGAAGCACCACCTGCCTTGATCTGCCTCTGCTCCTCCTGTCCCTATGCCAAGTGCTTGGTCTTGTCACATGGGGCTGAGCACAGGCTGAACTCAGCTAGTGTCCAAGGACTGACGGAATTTGACTCTTTCATCTGTTCCCTTTCCACCAACTATCAGCATTGTCAGAGTGAATTTCAAACTAAGGCAGAAGCAGAAAATGCTCTTGGTACCTACTCCTTGCAATGAACCTCAAAGATCTGTGCAGCTAAATCAAAATAAGCAGGGACCAATTATAATGTCATATTTGGAAGAATTCAGGCAAAATGCTTTGTGATACTCCTACTACCACTATTCTCCTTTTCATTGCTTTCTAGGACTCTCAATTACAAGCATATCATTTTGGGAACAACATCACATTTCCCATAAGTTAATTTCATATGTGCTTTTGCCTTTTTGAGTGGAATAGGCAGCAACCTGGGCAAAGCCTAATGTTTGAGTTGGAGCATGGGATGAAACAAGAAGTTGTGCAGAGTCCAAAAGCTCTGATATATCATATAGAAAGTCACCGAGATTGGAGAATGAAAGTGATATGGCCAGAAGAAAGTGATAAGATTGACCAACTTACCACTATTAAGAGTAGTAGTCCTACGGATGACTCCAGTGCCACAGCTGATCAATGTGGCTGTGAGAAGAAAAGTCACTATATTTTCAGGATCAGACCAGGGTTGTATCATTAAAAAAAAAAAAAAAAAGATGTTTGCTCTCCATGAAGTATCAGTTCAGTAGGTGACAAACCTGTTTATCTCATTTCTGAAGTAAATTATTCAAGGTTTTTTGTACCCAGCTGTGAGTTAGGCATAATATCAATATATCAGGCTTTGCATCAGAGGTACATATTCTGGCAAGAGAAGCTCTCAAAGAAAATTGAGTTGATTTTCCAGGACATACAGAAAGAGCAAAACCACTTTCCTGTGTCCATAGAGCAGCAACGACCAGAATACAACAACCAAGGTTTCTGGCATTAAAATGCTGTCAAGAAACAATCTTTGAGCCTGGCTAGTCACAGCCTGCCTTTATTCCATACAAATTGTTGGGTTTGAGTAGCATAAAGAGTGCAAAAATTTCTTGAGCTTAAAACATGAAGCATTCCTGGCTCTGTTCAGAAATCAGCCTTAAGCTTGATAGCAAAATGAAAAATCCATGAAGGAGAAACAAGTCTGGATGTATATATGTGTCTGTGCAAAAGGAGCAGGAAGGAATGAGAGAAGCAAAGTATAGGAGCAGTAAGGAAGAGAAGGAAAACAAAGGGAATAAATAATCATGCAGAGCCAGATTCTCAGCTGGGATAAATCATTGTTGCTCCATTAAGGTCAATACATCCAGACAATTTTTATGTTTAATATAAGACCCTTTGGCTTCATCTGTGGTAGACCAATTGCATTTAAGCCTATACCAATTATTTTCAAAACTGACTGTAGGCAGAAAATATGATACTCACTCCACAAAACTTCCCTAGTACACTCATTTTTAAGATAACAACATTTCATCCAGGCTGAAGCAGACACATGTATTTTTGACAAAGGGGGTTAATACCACCCCCAGCCAAAATTTGAAAGAACAGTCATCACTGGCCCTGACACAAGGCAGTGGAGAAAGGCACCCACTGCAGGCAACTTAACACTTTTCTCTCCTTCTGTTAAATTGGTTTCTGTGGTTGCAAGAAACATATGAAGTTCTCCCAAACAACCTGCTGCCAAAACGCCAGGGGTGGGGACTGCCTTGCGCTTTCATGGCCAGGACTACTTTTTGCTCTGCATTTGTACAGCATCTTACATTCTGGGATGCCAGCTTAACCCTGAGAGGGTGTGGCTGCTTCCAGGAGACATAAAATAAACATTTGAATATCTTTTATTGCCGTCTGTCAGCAAACCAAACCATCTCTGGAATAACTGAGATGTGGTGGGATAGCTTGAATGACTGGAGTGCTGTAGTGGATGGATGCAGATTCTACAGGGGGGACACATATGGAAAATGAGGTTAGGATTACCCTCTATGTGAAGCAGCAGCTCAGATATATGGAGCTCTTGTATGGGACTTGATGGGAGGTGGGAGCTTGGGGGTGAGGATCAGAGGAGAAGCCTGTGAGGGTGGTATTGGGGTGGGAGTATGTTACCAACCAGCAGACAGGGTAAGGGTGGGGATGAAACCGTCTTTAGGCAGCTAAAAGAAGCCTCCATGTCACAGACCCTGGATTTTATAAACTCAACACATACAAGTCCATGGGACCAGATCGTCTGCATGTGCTAAAAGAGTTAGCCAATTTCATAACAAAGTTCACTTTCTATAATCATTGAAAGGTCACAGAAATTATAGGAGGTCACCAATGACTGGAGAAAGGCAAATATTGAACGTATCTTCAAAGATGATCAAAAGAACAAGCCCGTCAACCTCAGTCCAGTCCCTGAGAAAATTGTGGAGCCATTTCATAGCCCAAGGAGGAGAAGAAGGTGATTGGAAACAGTTACATGGATCAGAGTGATTCACACTTGACCTGCCTAATTGCCTTCAATGATAAAACAAATGGATTTGTGGACAAGAGGAGAGCAATGGATATAATTTACCTCAACTTTAGCAAGGCTTTCAAGACCATCTCCCACAATATTCTTGTATCCAAGTTGGGATGTTAAGTCCAGATGGGTAGACAACCATTGGATAAAAAGCTGGTTAGATGATTGGCCTCAAAGCATCATGGTTAATGGGTCATAATCCACCTGGAGGCCAGCAGTCAGTGAGGTCCTGCAGGAGTGTATCCTGGGAGATGTCCTGTCCTTACATCTTTATCAATGACCTGGAGAAGGCGATGGAATACTTGCTCAAAAATTTGCAGATGATACCAAACTAGGATGACCAGATGATATACTTGAGGGCAAGGTTGCTATCTGGAGGGACATTTTTCTCCATGAGGAGAGTCAAGCAGTGAGATAGGTTTCCCAATGAGGTTGTGCAGTCTCCATCCTTGGATGTTTTTAAGACCTGACTGGATAAAGCCCTGAATGACCCGGTCTGACTTCACAACTGACCTGCTTTGAGCAGGAGATTGGGCTAGAGACCTCCTGAGGTCTCTTCCAACCTGAATTGTCCCAAGATTGAAAAATAATACTTTTTCAAAGAGAAAAATTTATTTGCAGGTGTCTGTAATGCTTTTATTTTTATCAGCTCTCTAAAGGAACAAATTTAGCAGATTATTTGGCAGAAAGGAAACAGTTTGTTTCCTGATATTCCTTCATTCTCCTTTTCTTTTTCCTTTCTTTCCCTTTGCCTTTCCCTTTCCCTGTCCCTTTTCCCTCTTCTCTTCTCTTCTCTTCTCTTCTCTTCTCTTCTCTTCTCTTCTCTTCTCTTCTCGTCCCTTCTCCTCTTTTTTCCTCTTTTCCCCTCTTTGCCTTCCCTTCCCTTCCTCTCCTCTCCTCTTCTCTCCTCGCCTCTCCTCGATTAACAGAAATACTTTTTCACCTTTTTAATGTAAAATTCAATATATTGGTCCAGATTCACTTTTCTGCTTAAGTTTTCTCAACTGACTGCAGCACAAAAGGTTTTTAACATCACCTTAATTCTGCTTTGAGCTGAAACTGGGAGCAATAGGAACAGCCCTGCTGAGATTGGTTGAGATTTTTGCACATGCACTTGCTCACACACCAGCACATTTATTTTTTAATGACACTTTTACCCAGATGTCAGTAACCAAACATCTGCTTTAATGGGATAAAATCAGGAGACACTCCCAGCCTCTATTAAGCTGAATGAATACTTCAGCGTTTTTACAGAGCTGTTCTTGGAAATAAAGCCTCTTTTGCGAGAAACTGTTCACAGGACTGAGCCTGATATTTGTTTTGTTGTATTTATGTCATGAGAGCTCTCTAATAGGAAAAGATGTATGTTATAAGTATCTACATAATGGCTTCCCTCCAAAAGGGCCATTACAGGCTGTAAAATAAATAGTACTCATTTAATTCCTTTTGTAAATATACACAGTTTGGAGACAATAATAACACAGAGAAAGTAAATTAAACCACACAAAACCACTGAATCCAAATGAGTTTATGAAACCAAGGGGAAAAAAACAACCGCAAGATAATGGAAGAGTATCTTGTGGTGAAGATCCCCAGCTCAGCAAACGCTTCAAGCATATGCTTAATGGAAGAAAGGACTTAGCATGGCCCTATGTATCTTATGAAATGAAGGCTTTAGTTACATACAGATATATAATAAAACAAACCGGCCACAACAACAGCCTAGGTGGATGTGGAATGTTCAAACCTCCCAAAGCCAAGTGGATAGTCCCCTATTTGATAATCTAAGGAACCCCTCAGCTCATCTGGTGAGACCCCAAACCAGAAGTCTACAATAAGTCGGTTTTATCCTCCGTGACCAGCCTTTCCAGGGAATCAGCTTTTAGAGCAGCAGCCTCCATCCAGCATCAATGCCTTTGTTCTTTGTTCGATTTATGACTTTATATTTGCTGTTGTAAAAGGCACATTGCTTGGACAAGCTCAGTTTACCAATCGATTCAGACCACTCCATGTCCATCACCCCTCCTCTCATTATTTATCACTTCCCCAATATTACTGTCATCACCATGCTTTATCAGGAAGGATTTTATGCTTTCTTTCAAAGCATTGACAGACGTGTTAAATAGCAGTCTTAACTAGCAGTTCACCTGCCCAGTAATGATCCCCAATTTACAGGAATGTTTTGAGTTCTTCCCATTAGCAGCTTTTAATCAATTTAATGCATCCATGTTGATTTTCTATTTATCTGGGGGGGACTAAGTCAAATGTTTTAGCAAAGCCTAAGTCCATCAAACTGGTATTATTCCCCTTATCAACACATTTTGTAAAGCCATCAAGTAACGTTATCCACTTTAGTTTGACAAGATCTATTGCCAATAATCTTAGGTAGATTAGCATTAATTACATTACTGTCTTTCAGTCCTTTATCAGTCAAATCCCAGATGGAATGTTCCATTATGTTCTCTGGGATCAATGGCACACTGAAAGAACTGTAATTACCCAAGTCATTCTATTTATCCTTTAAAAACATTGGTGTATTCACTCTCCTGCAATTTCATGGCCTTGCTAACTGTCAGTTTTAATGAATCTAAGAGAACCTTGGCTGGTTCCTTTAAAATTCTTGGGTGCACATTATGCACCTCTGTTCTTTTACGATCATTTGTCTTTTAGAGTAACCTTAAGAGCTGCAACGAGAGCACGTGCTTGTGCTGCAAGATGAACAGCGTTAGTGTAGTATCTAGAAGACTCCTCCACAGAGACCACACTTATTCTAAAGGCAGGGAAGGGAGAGATCCCCTTCAGAGCAAAGCAGCTGAGGACCAGCCATCCCAGCACACTCTCCATCACAGACCCCAGGAGCAAGGATGGCCCAGGGGAATCCAGAGCTGCCACCGGTACCAGACTCTTCCAGGGAAGAGCCTTTCTCTACATGGGACAAATCTGTGCTCACTTTAATGTAAGGAGCAATCTATAGCCTGCTCATGAGAAAGGCACATTTCCCAGTTCTGCAGGAAATTTTGGCTGAAATGGAGCTGTCTGAGGACTCTTTGAAATCCAGGCTGTGTAACTCAAGGATTGCTGAAGGATCAGACTGATGAACCCTTTGTACCTTTTAGGCATGGTTAGGGAGCAAGTATATTGTGATCCTCACTGTGCACAGCTAAGGGAACTAGAATTTTATATCACACGACTCCGGCAAAGTTTTCTTACTATACGGTAAATGGGGTAGGATCAGGCACTGGAGTTTCAGCAATAATTACGTTGAGAATAATTTCTTTTGTGATTTTTTGTGTTAGCACTATAATGTGACTCAACTTTTTTTGATTATTTTTTTTAAAGAGTCTTGTGAAAACAAGAACAGTAAAGAAAGATTAATCCCTCTTCTCCACTAAATCATGTCCTAATGCTTCAGGAACAAGTTTTCAAAAAGGACTGAAAGACAAACACTGGGCCAATATGATTTATGGGGTTTTAATTACATTACTACTGAATCAGACACCTACTAAGTTTGTCTCACTGAATTAACAACAAGGTAGTAGGAAAACCACAGGATACATAATAAATACTAAGCATGACAGTATGAATTAGCAAAACATAAAGGGTTTGATTTACACTTTATAATAAAACCTTTTTACTCAACTTTTGAAGCAAATCTTTTTGACAGTCTCTTAATTTCTGCTTTGTTATTTACTTAACACAGACTTGACAAATCATTAATACTCTTGGCCTTGCTCAAACTGTATTTGGTTGTATCCAACTAATTCTTTTGTAAATTTGGAAAGAGACCTGCCTTTGGCACCTAATTTAATGTCATTAAGTGAAGAGGTACATACAGATAAACCAGTCACTTTGCCAGTGGATGCAACCTATTCATTTCCACAGCACTCAGCTGATAGATTTTGCCTTCGGAGTGGCTGAAAGACAGTGAACCTGTCCCTTGCTTCATACAATATGCTATACAACATACTACAATATAGCTTCCCACTATTCCCCAGGCTCCCACTTCTGACACCCCTTGGTTGTAAGGTGCAGATAAGTGCCAATATGCTACATATAAACCCACGATAACATGTCTGAGAAACTAAATAATTAAAGGCATCTCTACCAGAGCCTGAAGAGTGAAGGATTGCATGGAGTATCTCCAACAGAACCCTTTCATCCCCTGAATCCCAAAATTTCCACATTCCTCAGCACCCAGAGGAGAACAAATCAACCCAATGGACTCATTGACTGTAAGACAGAATAAGAAAAAGAATTTTATTTAAAGGTTTCAGTGAAGTATGTGTTATTTTGCTGCTGTTGTCATTTGTTTGTGTTTGTGGGGTTTTTTAATATAAATCTCAAACGTTTAAGAAATTCTAAAGTATGAGATGACTTGCGGTGAAAAATGATGCATTCGGAAACTGTCAAAAGCAGGATGTTTTGCTGTCTTCAAACACTTTCCTTGGTTTTGCAGGGGGTGACCATGTGTGATAGGGAAAGACAGGGTGGCTTAGAGAATTTTATTTGCTTTGAGCAGTGTTGTTGAAGCTGATTGATAGATTCCTGTTGATCTTTATATATATATATATTAGGGTAAAACCACTTTTTTTTTTGACAGAAAATCATAATAATAGGAAATCACAATCAACTCTGGAAGCAGCCCCATCACTCATACGCTCTGACACTGGTATTAAGGATCCCCAGGGCCAAATCCAGGATTCTTACTGCTTCATCAAGGGATTTGCTTCTACTTGTGGTTGCTGTGAGCCTAACCTCCCTGCAGACAAGGTGCTGAAGAAGGGTATGCAACATACACTCAATCCTTTGCGTTAAAACAGTGTTCACACCTTTCGCAATGCAGCATTTTCTAATAAATCACTGAAATCACCTCCTCCTGGAGCACAAATGCCAAGAATCCTGCACAACCAACCGCTATGACGCTGAGCACAAATCCCAGCCATGTGTGCAAACTCATTTGGTTCACGGAAATATTTGTACAGTTTATGGACACACAGACTAAGTTCCTGAGGCTTCTTAATAACACTAAATATCTTGCTATTGTTTGCTCATGGCCTTGGGTAAGAATTACTAAACGGGTGCTTGGCTTAACTGTAATGGAAAACGGATATGAAAATAATAGGTAACAGCAATTTAAAGCAAATGATTCAAAGCATCTCCATTAAAGCATCACCATAAGCGTCAGAGGAACAGTTATGAAACAAGAGCGCAGCACTTTCCTTCTTAGCTGTTCCTTTGTGAGGAAGGAAATGGATCAGGTAAAAGACAGAAAATCTATATCCATTTTTTTCTAAATGGCCTATTACATCAGAGTAACACCTCCATATCATATTAGCAATTTTATAGCTTAGCCTATTGGATTCACATGAATTTGATATCGGGTTTTACTTGCTGAACACAACTCATTGTGGGCACAAAGGGCTGCGCATACCTGGTGAGTCTGTATGAAGGCAGCCCTGCTACCTTGCTCTCCTTCATGCTCATGCCCGCCCGTGGAGCTTTCCAGAACACAGTGATCTTTGATATTCACCTCACATGCAAGTGATTTTGGTTGTTTCTTCACTAGGGATCAGTTTGCTCAGGTATGGCAGAGAGTGACAAAAACAGGGGATCAGTTGTGGTTCCCTGGACCTCTGCTGCGATGGAGACTGTAGAATCATCAGGTGTCTAATATGTGGTCAACAGTACTAACAAGGGATGAGAAGCTCAATTCATCATCTCTACCGGAATGGGACATAGTGTCCACACTGGGATGCGGAGGCAGGAATTGTGGTCTGGGCGTGAGGAGAAAAGCTGTGTCCCGGGGGGTCCCTGGGCTGTGCATCACCTCCATGGTTCTCCAACAGCCACCAGATGCAACAGGGACAGACCCTGGGGACCTTCAGCTGCAGAAACAGAAATGCTCTCAAATGATTGAGGGAGTTCAGATTTCAGAAAACAGGGTCCAAAACCAAACGCTTCATATCCCAGATTTATTAAGACTGAAGAGCAAATTCTGTAGGAAAATGCAATCTGTTCTCAGATACCCTCCAAGTGGCAAGACAGGGTCTGGTTTTGGAGTAAATTAATCATTGTGCGTGCCTCAAATGTTATTAATACAACCACTTTGGACTCATTGATAGCAAAAGGATGGGTCTGGATGGGGCATGGAAAGCCCCCTGTCTGCCTCACATGTACAGACATCATGGGGCAGCATTAGTCACTTTTTCTGCTGCAGTGGGCTTAAAATAAATCCCATTTATAGGACCTTGCACATCATTTCACTATGAAAGAGTTCAATGCAGAAAAGGAGGAGAAACAGGAATGCAGACTCCTTCAAAGCTGTTCCTCATGTGGAAGTTGCTATCAGATTTGTAGCTGGAACATGGTGATAGCTGAGCTCCCCATCAATTTCCCTCAAAGAGACTCTCTAAACCTTCACAGTGGGATCCTCAGTCTGACTGAAGTACAAAATAATGCAAATTCCGCCCTCTCTTGAGCAACAGAAGCAGTTCTGTTCAAGTGATTCTAGCAGATACAACACATCAGCACTGGCCTTGGGGACATGTCGTGCAGAATGCTATAAAACATAAGTCTACTTTAAAATATACAGACATGTCCTTTTTGCTTGCAGAACACCCTCCTGCAAGCAAGCTATGTCGTACTGGAAACTGTTAACTCCGTAACTCCACATATTGATCCCAAGATAGGCTCCCACCAAGACCTCCACGGAGTAAGGAAGCATAACTACCCCTGTTCTCCAGTGAAGAAACAGAGCCACAGAAGTATTTAGAGCAAAATTTCAAAAACTTTAACATAAGAAGCCTTCGGTCACCTTTCTGCCTGTAAGTTAGATTCCTGATGCACTTAGATATTTCTTGTAAATATGACCCAAAAGAGCTTAAATACTCAGAAAGTCTGTGACAGAAACACAGAGAGTCATGCCCTGAGTGTACCGATGGGCTCTCACTCTCCTGAGCAGCCTGTAACCATCTTTCTGTGAAATCCTCCTCTGCAACCTCCTCTCCCATTCCCCTCCTAGGTGTCAGACTGCCGGCATTCGAGGTGATGTGATGCCATCTTCAATCTTGGATCAGATTTCTCTGAAATCAGCAGAGTTTGAGAAAGGTACAAGGTTTCCAGACCCCATCTACATCCCATACCAGCCCTGCTGTCACAATCGTCCCTCCTTTGCTCACAGCATGGCCCTGCTCTTGCTGTTCCCTGACATATAGGTGCCAAAGCTAATCAGTGCCAGTTACAAGCTTTACCTCCAGCACCATTCCTCTGCTGGATGAGACTGGAAGCGTAATAGTGAGAATAAAACCAGATGTGTCTGAGCAAGAATTAAGGACGGTCTTTACAACGTGCCTGAGACTGCCACAGAGAGACAATTTGTAAAAGAGGATTGAGGAAAAAAAAAAAAATTTAAATGACAGTGAAAGCAACTGGAAGAAGATACAGTTCCTTGCAGGATCTGATGAACAGTAGTGGCAATGCAAGGAGGAGGATGGAAATAGCCAGCCAAGGCCAGGGAAATGGTAAAGTGGCACCCCTCGTTTTAGCAGGCTGTCTATGTCACAAAATCACGCCCCAGGAAAATGCATGTCTGTGGCAGGGCACAAAGGTCACAAGAAGGTTTAGAAAGGTACATGGTGATCACTGGTTTACTGGAGCTTCAGCAAAATCCATGATCTCCATGGAAACATCTGAATTTTGCTAAATCAAAAACATTTGGAAGAGAAAAACGCTTTGCTGGTATTTTCAGACCATCTCAACAGGATAGTTAGCCTCATTAACAATTCCCCTGTATTCCCTTCTCTTACATCTGATCTGAGTACTATGCATGTACTGGTAAATAAAATGTCCTCTGACTATAACTGGCTTAAATCTACCTAAACTCTGTTACTTACCCCAAAAGCACAGTGGCTTGTCCTTAAAGCCTGGTGGCCTCTGGCACTCCGCACACACTAGTTGGCCTGGGTCAAGTAATAGTTACTAATATTTCATCAGTATGGGAAACCAAGTTCTAGGTTTTGCCTTTATAATCTGGCTTTTCCAGAATTTTCCCTGCTGGAACAAGCCTTTGGCTAGCCCCTTGAAGGGCTAACTAAGAATGAAGAAATGGAAATGCCCCACTGAACCAAGTGAAAACCATCACTCGCCGTGGGGTATGACACCTGGATAGCTGGGTCAGCCTGAGACTCAGTCGCCTCCCAGTTGTGCTCTTCTGGTTTTGTGTGCAAGCACAGAAGTGGTCCTCCCTGGGGAGGGCATGGGTGCCTCTGGATCGGTGTGCCTGTAATCAAAACCCTGCTCCCAGGTCCATTTTGAGTTGCTGCAGTCAGTTAGGGTTCATGCTGCAAGTGGGTTTTTAGCCATACCATCTTCCACTTGATCTATTTGCTGTCTCATCAGGGTGCAGGACATTTGCTTCACCCCTGTCCAGAGACACCCTTCTCATGTACCACCCACAAAAGCTAGTCTAATTCCGCTCCAACCACATCGATCCCATCTCCATAGTGCCTGTTAGTGCTACCCGCTATTCGAATCCCCACGGGCCCTTCGGGGTCCTGCCTCTCCATCTCAGGAGTTACCTCATTAAACCCAGATACCTCCCTCGATTTCCTTGCATCCGAAGGTCATTCACTTTCACCTTCTGTCCCTTTCACTGCACCAGAACAATCTCCAGAGATGCAATCTCTTGGCCTAGGATATTATTTCTGATTTACTTGCCATCATTCGGGAATAGGTCTCACCAGCACACTTTTGCTTGGCATGTGTATGCTGATGATATACTAGTATCCACTGAAACTGCCTGTTCCTGAGGTGCCCTCGGGGGTGTCTGGCTCTCTGTCAGATATTCACAGTTGGATGAGCAACAATTTTCCAGAGGTGAACATAGCAAACTGAAGCCACTGGTTCCAGGCAGCCAGATATGTTGACTTTTCAACCCAAAGCTAAAATCCGAAGTACATTTATTTTATTTTTCCAAGGAAGCTATGCTCCAGTGCTGCCTCCAAAATGCAGTATGATAGGTATCTTTCACACGGTCCTATTCCTCAGACTTGCCTGCCAATTTTTTATTAGGCGGTGATGCCTTAGTACTGCTGGGTTTGCTGCTTGTGTTGCTAGACTGACACCGCTCTGTGCTGCATTAACTACTGCCCTTGAAACAGCAAGAAGAAATGCGTTCAGAGCAGGGAGAAAAGAAAAGAAAAGAAAAGGAGGGTTGGGGCAGAAAAGATTCAGTAAGGTCTGGCTCACATTCAATTAGACATGACTCAACCTTTGTCTTCATGCCCAGTCAAGGGAATCTGCGTTATGATTTATCTCGCCCTAAAGCAGATGTCTAAGGAATCACATACATCATCCTCTAAATTGCTCCTTTCTGTTAATTGACTGAAAAAGGAGATAAAGTAAGATTAAATGGTTCCTATCTCTGGGAGGAAGAACTCAAGTACTCAGATTGATCCTAATCTACCTGTCTAATTTAAACAAGTTTCAAGGCTTCCTTCATATTCAGACACGGTATATCTGTGGGTGGTATCAATTCTCCTTAGAAGATACCCATTGGCAGCCACTATGCACCAGACACCCACTTGATATCTGACAAAGGTGACACACAACCCTCCATTCATTTCCCTGTCCTTCTTCCCTATCTTTGTGTAAAAGAAGTGTGGGAGTATAAAATACTGCTGGAGATGGAGGTATAGATAACAGTCTGATATGGGGATACATAAATGTTATCTACAACAGATTGCCACCAGCAGCTGCTATGATCTGCATGAGAGGCGATCATGATGCACAGTTTTCCCCTGTTCAGACTACAACCTTTCCGGCACACATTTATATTCAAGTCTGGTCCTTGTTATGTGTCCCAAGGGTGTATCAGCACCAGCGCTCAGCAGGAATAAGTTTTCTAACGTGTTAGAAGTGTTTGATCAAGTGTTAGGTCAATCTTTCACATGCCTGTCACTATGTCCCTTCAAGTCCTTTAATCAGAACGGTGTTTTTTTCCTGTTATCTACCAAGAATAAGCAAGTTTGCTTTTATCTTTTTAGCCCAGGGTTTATTTGGTAGAAATCAAAATTGATTGAAACACACGTTGTATGTGAGACCCACCACATATTTCTAGAGTGTCTTCGCTATCTCTGCTCAGGTGAGGGCTTAACTTTGCCATGTCTTGTGCCATCAGCCAGCTCCACGCACATGACATCTGGAATTGCTTTTCTTATGCTTAAATATAGTTGGAAGGTACTGTCATAACCCATCTCCCAAGCTGATTTTTTCTTTGCCTACAAGCAGCTTCTTACTCTTGGATGAAAAACTGGAGGATTTCTTCAGAAGCTCTGATGTTTTTCTGCCTTAAAATAACTAGACTCATAAATAACGCAGAACTGTGCCCTGGGAATCAGATAGTGCTGCTCAGTATGTGATCGCAGGAAACAGATGAAGGCCTCTGTGGCCTTGGTGACTCTTTCTGCTGCGCAGTTGAAGTGTTTATGTGCAAATAAGGCTAAGGAGGCACCAAATTCTCCCGACAGTATTTTTTGTCCATAAGTTTAAGTGATTCATCTGACCTATTCTGGGCATCTTTATGACAAGGTGAAGCGTGTCTGGATCAATGGTGTGATTCTTCTCAAGCTAAAGATGACATCTAAGATAGGTCAGATGAGCCACTCCCTGAACACACTTATTTCTCTCCCTTGATTTAGAAGGGTGATACCAAATGGTAGGTGAAACCAGTCTTGGCAAAGAGGTAGACCCCAACGCAGAGAAAGTAAACTATAGTTTGGGAGTCACACAGCAGTTCAGGGGCTAAATGGGTAATAAAAAGCAGGTTCTGCTTCTGTACATTGTAATATTTCTGTCCCATTGAACCTATTCTCCTCCAAGCTTGTGAGCAAAACCAGGTATTCAGAGCTTGATATTTGTGTTAAAAGGCCAGTGGCAGAATAGACACTGAAACTGCCTTTATGCATCATAAAGAAGCAATAAAGGCCGCAAACTTGTTTTTCTCATTTCAGCTTTGTAATTCACTGTAAAAGGGAAAAGCTCCCAATAGTGTACATAGCATCCAGAGTTCATAAGAGCACTTATTGTAAGACCTGACAGAACAGTGTCATCCTCTCTAACAACCTATGGCAACAAAGAAAAGCCTCATAAAATTGTCTAGGAGAAACAATCAAATCCTAATGAAATTACAAAAGGCTGCAAATAAGACTACCAGCAACAGCCATGTTGTCCCAGTCCTACGCACTCTTAACAAGAGTTGCATTGCAATGGTCTTACTTCTCAAGGCTTTGTTTCCAAATAAAGACCTTGGCAGGTGGGATATGTGCTTTACCAATCTACGACTGATTAAATATTTGTCATCTGACAGCCATGGGAAATACAGTGGGAATTCCAATGCATGTTTTACTTGTGTTTCACAGATCTCTACACTCCTTTATGCTCCATTGAGTGGCCAAGCCTACAACAGGGGCTATCAATGCTGAGAGCTGGTCAGCAGGATAAATAATTAAGAATGCATAAGCCACTAGACAAACACATTCAGAAATTATAATGTGTCATTAGGTATCTTCATGAGTTTCCGTTCACTGGAGTTCTTGCCAATAGTGTCACACCACTGCCAAACTGTATCCAAAAACATCATGAATGCAACTCAGTGATGGGACTTGTCTTTGCTCAGTCATAGTAAGAGGGAGAGGTAAATACTTGTGATGCATCATTTTTGTTGTTGCTTTTGGGGCTTGGACTTTTTTTCTTTGTTTTCAAACAAAAAGTAATAATTTTCAGGAGAAGAATAACGTTTTCCCTCAGTTAGCATCTCTTACCTGCATATCTTCCTCTTGCTATGGGTTTTGCCAGGATGGCATAGCCATATCTTTAGTCCTTGATAAGCTTTCATCTCATCTAAAGATATTGACAGTGCAAGACTAAAAATGCCAGAAGTTCAGCAGGCATAAGTCTGCTTTCACCTCAGCTGTATCTGGAGCCAGTTTTGTAGCAGTGTTTAATAGCACAGGGTAAGAGCCACTGTCTGTGATGATTCACTCCCTGCATTCATGATCTAGAAACATGGTTTTCTCTTCTATGAAAACTACTCCAGCCCTGTCCTGTAATCCTGCTCCTCCTAAAAACACTTGAAAACTTATTACAGACATCAATGCATACCGAATAGGGAACAGACATTTGTAAATTAAATATCACCTTGGCTCAGTGCAAAATAAGGTAAATTTGATGTCAGTTAGTTCCTCACTCTAAAGCTTCTTCCTAAGACTACTGACCCTAGCAAAAAAAAAAGACAAAGCAGGATATATATTTGGGTTATGCTGGCATATGCTGAAGATTTCCTGGAGCTGTACCTAAGAAGTGTGAAATAACAGCAAGAAACAACATGGAAGATTGTCTGTGCGAAGCCTGCTCTGTCAGGTTTGTTTTTCAGAGCTGTGCGGTGCCATATGGTACAAACACACTCCCAAAGGCTGTGGTTGGCTTGCAGTTGGAGGGGATTTTCCTTCAGTGTCACTATTAAGATCTCCTCCTCTCCCACCTTGCAGCCGCCCGCGGGTACAGGATGCCAGTACGAGACTAGCAAATAGCTCAATGGGGGTGAATTAGGGAGCAGCATTACCAAGTACAGGCTACTGATGAACTGGGATGCAGGGAAGGGGAAATTATGCTCCAAAATTCAAGAATAGCTCCCATTCCTCAAGTTATTCTCCAGCCTACTGATGAGGGTTAGCTGTAAATGGGTAATCTCAGGAGCATGGGTTTGAACTTTGTATGCCTGCAGCTTCCCTGTGTGGATCCTCTAAAACGGTGATTGCAGTGACCTCAGTGATATAGGAATTATATTTTTAATGTATCAGGGATTTCAGTTATCTGCAATAGTTCTTTGGAGCAGATGGTGAGATGAAAAGCAACCCTTGCCTTGATACTGAGCAATGTACTGGATCCGATTCAAACTTGCACAGTGTAAGCCCTACATTTTAACAGTGACTAAAATGCACTTAGATTCAATATCCCTACAAAAAGCAACAAAAATACAGTCCAGTAGAGCTAAACTCCAACAGACAGCTTCAGTGAAAATGATGAAGCTTTTTAAAAAGTTAAAACAGGCAGCTAAGGGAGTTAAAACCTTTTAGGCAGTACGGGGACTACTGAAGGATGTGAAACTGGAAGCACAGCACCAGTGAATACCACCCATTAAGAAAATCTTGAAAAAGGATGAAAGGAAACCAGTGTGATGACACAGCAAAGAAAAGGGGGTTATTAGAATTAAAAACGCATCATTCAACAGACTGAAACTATACCCAAACCAAATAATAATAATAATAATAATAATAATAATAGTGAAGTATCATAAATTCTTTTTAGTAAACACAAAATAAAATCAGGCAGATGAAAAAACAGTTTGAGAAGCAATCAACTAAAAGATTAAAACAAATAGTAATTTCTACTTCCAATACACCAGGAGCAAAAGGCCTGCCCAGAAAGTCTGTAGGGCCAACTGATGATCCCAGTAGACAAGGAGCACTCAGGGAAGGTAAGGCCATTGCGAGGCAGCTGATAAGTTCTTTGTACTGGTGTTTGCTGTAGAAGAAACTGGGAAGAGTCTTGTATACCCTTTGGTAGCCTGTAGTTATGTCTGAGACTGAAATAATCACAGAAGAGGTGATGGTACAAATAGGCAAAGTGAACACTAGCAACCAACCAGGGCATCCACTCCTCCTAAAAGGGATCCCAGCAATAAAATAGCTAAATTACCAATAGCAACATCTAACCTTTCACTTAAAGCTTCTTTGGGAACTAAAGGATGTAGAGGGTGGAAAATAAAAGGGTTGCAGAGGGACCTGGATCACTAATAGCCTGAAAGCTTGATAGCTGCACTAGCCAAGTTAGTAGAAGCCATAATGAGGAAAACAAACAGTAATCTTAGATTCAGTGTGATTTGTTTCAGATTTGACTCCCCTTATATCTAAGCATAGGTTAGGTAGTCAGTCCAGACACTGCTGCTGTTGGAGCCATTGCACCAGTGCTGGTGGCTGCTGTCCATATGGCAGCGAAGGGCTGGAAAACACAACACACCGGGCTGTACCCCTCAAACCCAGTGGTCTTGATACAGTCATGACACTGTAAAAACGACAAAACGACAGGTTTTTCGGAGCCAGTTCCTCCACTTCAGAGTTTTGCAGAAACTGAGCACAGAGGCTTGGTGAGCAGCCACGGAATGTACTGCTTGGATTAATGGACTTTTTATCTCAATTGGTATGGCTGCTCTTATGTTCTTACACTCTTGTGGCATCTTGCAGTGGCTGTTTGCAAAGGTCCAAGACTGCATTTTGGTGTTTCTTTAATTCATGAGAGCAAAACTTCTGCTTCTCCAAACTAATACTGGATACAAGCATTTCTGCAGGTAGCATATCAAAGAAAGCATCTGAATTGTCAAAAAAGCTCAAGGGAAGCTAAAGTTCTAGGAAGCATTTAGTGCTAGTTTAATTTTGCTTCTTTTAAAACCAGGCAAGCTTCACTGCAGCTTTTTAGTCCTTAGCTGGGTAGTAGAGAGTTTATTTGTGCCAAGAGCTTCAACAGTGCTACAGGGCAGCTCTGCTTGAACATACAGATGTGGATAAATGACCTCTCCACTCACCCCTGGCATGCAGCACAGCTCTGAAGTAGTTTACTGTTTGGGCATGTTTGATATCCAGGCCTGGCCAGATTGTTTCTGGAGATATTGATTTATCAAATCACAAGACATGGGGTCACCATCTGAAAGTACAAACACAAAAGTCTTTTGTTTGGCTGTTGGAAAGACTGAACATCTTCTCGTGGTCGTCCTCCTCGGAGCTGCGTCTCCTCCAGCCTGCTGGCTGTTTCTCACCCCGGCAGCGCAGACCTTTGACAGCACAAAAATCCAAGTCACAGCAACGAAGGCAGCGATACCAGTCATGGAGTAGCCAAGTAAGTAATAAAGACTGCTGCTGTGCAGGGTTACAAACCTGCCCACAAAGCAGCAAACACTGCTGGCTGGGAGAAAAATGAATCCTTATGGTCCTATTTGTTCCACTCTCTTAGAAGCCAGTGCGCTGGCTTGTGGAAATGTATTACTCAATGCTGAGAAGCAGAAATCTCTAGAGCACTGGTCTCTGCAATTTTACTTTTCCCCTTAAAATTCATGCTTGCCTCAGATCACTACTTTCAAGAAAAATATGTAACAAAAAGAGCCAGAGCCAGAATCCCTTCCTTGTTTTGACTTTCTGCATACAGGCACAGAAACTTTTGGAGCTTCTGATGGTGACCCCACATCTCTTGATTTGATAAATCGATGTGACCAGAGACAGTATGTCCAGGCTTGCATATCAGATACACCAAAACAGACAACTACATCAGAGATTTACTAGTTATTTCACACAGAAAGGGCTCCTTTAAATCTCCTTCGATGTCTCTTAGCCACATGGGTTTTGCAGCCTGATAGTGAAATGAATGATAATGGAACAGAATCAGAAATTGCTATTGCCAGTGAATTTTGCATGACAAACGCTAACGCATCATAATGATGGGCAGCAGCACCAGTTGCTGGGTCTGATGGACAGGCTGATCACCCTGAGCTGAATGTAGCAGGAGGACATAGCTTGTTCATTTGTAATTCAGGACTAATACACCCCATCCTCCTCTGGAGCAGAGAAACTGCACAGAACACCAGCCCTCTGGCATCATTGGGATGCAAGGTGCATCTGCCTTGGAGAAAAATCCTTGGAAGAAGCACTTTTCATGTTGTTTCTGCAGTTTCCTCCAGAATGAAAATCACTTCCTTGGTTTTGTTATGAACGAAAAATGGGCTTTTTTGTATGGGTCAGCAAGGGGAAGAGTTGTTTCTTTTTTTTTTCCTGCTTACTCATAGAATCAGTTTTATCTGTATATTAAAACTCGCTCTTCCTGCCCAATCTCCACCTAGGCAGAGACCTAACAAACACATGAACTGACACATATCTAAGGTATAAAAAGAGGAAACCAAATTCTGATCCTACTTTTGCTATAGTAAATCTAAACCAACTCCACTGATTTCAGTAGTGTAACTGCCCTTGCCATGCAGCTATCATCTCCTGTTGCAAGAAATGGTAATGCAGGAGATATTAGAGTAGATCTGCAATGATAGATTCTTCTGCTTCCTAAAATTGGTGATCCATTGGGCTGCGACATCCTCCAGGATATTTCTGTCTTTCATTAACTGCTTCTGCTAAGCAAATTTGTTCCAATTCTATTCTAAACCACTGTGACTTGCCTGATTTCAATAGCACACAGACTGTTTCAACTAAGGATTTGCCATTAGGACCACATAGCTGCACCATAAATTCAAAGACTCCAAGCTTCCACATATAGATTTATATTAGGAATCATTCACAGTTTGAGCATTTGGGGGAACTGGAGTCTTACTGATGAAGAATGTATAGTTTGGGAAATGGATCTGGATTTCAAACACCAACCAGCCTCCAAGTACAATCAGGCAACATGATGGTGCGACAAGAACATCTGGATGTCGTGGCTGGATTCTCTTTTCCTCTCTGCAAGAAGACATGGGCATGTCACATAATTCTTTCTTTGTATCAACGTAATGGGGAAAATAATATTCTCTTCTTACAGCAGGATCAGATCTGGAGCTGAAAACTTACGGCATTATTTTTTAAAGCAGTGTAGTAATTTATGACAAAATCAGCCAATAAATACGATCTTTTCCTTCCTGGCATTTCCCTCCTCACACATGCCAGCCCTTTGTACAGCCACCCACTTTGAATCCAGACTCCTCAACAATTAATCAATATTTAACCCTGAATCCACTCAATTATTCATTTAAACAAAAGCCATACATTAGTGTCAATAAAAAGCCCCAGAAAAGATGGAGAAAGCAAGCAAGCTGTTTGAAATCCTCATAAACAATGAAGACGAAAGAAATGTAAGGCAAAAAGGTGGCTCATCAATAAAAATCTTCTTGCAGATCAAAAGCAGAAGTCACAGACATGTATGTACGCTTACATTTTCAATGTGTAACTCCATTGTCTGCAAATTATGCACTGAGCCCAGCTACAGAAATCCTACAGTCCAGCTGAAACCTAATGGATTTGCACAGGGGCAGCTTGACCCGAAGAACTCCTATTACTAGTAATTATGAATAGGAAGGGATCTCCAGCTTGACTTCCAGATTTGATTCTGAATTTAGACTTCATATTTGGCAGAAATGAATAAATTAATCTTTTCCTTGCAAGACAAATAAAATCACTGTGAAACACCAACCCATACATTTCTATTTTGCAATCCACTTTCTCCAGCCTTCCAGCATGCTAATAATGTGAATATTGTCCACAACTCAGCAAGCAGTGCTTGTGGGATCCTCTTAAAATAATAGTCCCCCCACCCCCTCCAGTAAAGCACAGTCATACGAAAGAAAAACCATGCATACATGATTATACATACACATCGTACTAGCTAACCATCTTTAAAGTGCTCTGAGCAATGGCATTCACAGTGCAATACCCCTTGGGACAACTGCTCCACAATCAGCACCGCAGCTTATAGATATTGCAAGGCCTTTCACCTACAGACAGTTGCTGCTTTCCCCAAATCTGGGGCCAAGTAACTGAATCCATGAGGCTTGGCTCCTTCTTTTATGGATTCAGAAGTGTTGCCTGTTTCTTCGGAGGGTGTTTCCATCTCCACCCTCCAGATGACAAAGTTTATCTCTAGCAGGACCAGCGCTGTCTGCATCCACGAGAGAGAGCAGCTAGATTCCCACATCTGGCTCCAAATATTCCCTTCCAAGATCTGCAGCTCCTAACTGAATCCGACATTAACATACAGCAGAAACACATCCCTCCTTTCAGCACTCTGTATATCAGAACATCAACGGGTGACAGCTGATGGGTCACGCACACCACTCTGTATAGTAACAGTGCTATATATGGATCAGAGTCCGACTCCCCAGCTTTTGTGGTGTCAACATTATCACTTGATATAAGCCCCCCAGTTTTTGTACGATGGAAATTAGTGGTACAACACTTAAATCCACACTTCACAGCAGACTGGATGAACTTATGCCCACCAACCTGTTTCCATTCTTAAGCATTACTATGTGAGCTGCGTAGTGAAAATGAATTTGATAAGTGTGAGCACTTGTTTAGCTTCAGGGTCCCATATTAAGGCTATCTCAGGGAATTGAGAAAATAGTCTAGAGTTATGATATATTTTTTCCTACCAACAAAAATATATTTAAACTGTTTAACTAGAGGAGACATTATTTTCATGGGACACCAAGATAGATTCTTTCAATTATTTTGATTATTTTAACACAGACGGAAAGACTGAATGTTCATTTGAAGTCAGTAGAAAATACCTTTGTTTTCTCCTTGTTGTTTTGTTTTGTGGTTTGGTTGGTTGGTTGGTTTTGTTTGGGTTTTTTTCATTTTAGAAGTTTTTCTTGTACCTTGTAAACATGGGTCTTTTTCCTGAAAATATTTCCACACTGTCTCTCTGGGAGCCTAGAAGCAGAAACCAGATTTACCACTGAAAGCTCCCTCTTAAAACAAACCAGGAATATATTGTTCCAGTCACCATTCACTGGAAGAATTAATTCTTTTTTGTGGAATCACACCTCCAGCAGTAGTTCTGGAAACCAAAATCCAAATGTTACCTGAGTGAGCAAGATTTGGTATTACTCTAATAAGTAACCTCTCTAGCTCTGGTCCTTGCCTCAATATATTTTTGTCAGGTGCTCTAGAGGATGTCTGAACCCACAAAATATAGATGCCATTCAGAGGATGTTTGAGACTACGTTTGAGCAATAGTGAATTATGGCCAATTTCTTCTAACAGTTAAAAAAGTTAAGATACGGTCTTTGCTCCCCTTGTGTGAAACCATTACCCTTCTCTGTCTGACTGCATTGACATTGCTCTGCTGTCTGCCTCTGCTGCCCAAACCACTAGTCTCCCACATTTATCAGCCACAGACAACTGTGTCAGAGCCACTCTCTCGGTATCATCTCAGTCACTGCTGTGTAACATCAGCATTTACACCGTATCACACATGCCAGCTGGTGCCTGCCAGTGTTTCTTGAAAGCCCAGGTCCCCACTAGGATTTCGTCTCAGACCCACAAAGGTAGTTCAGTAAATAATTCCATCAAAATCAATGAGTGTTCAATGTCTCATTCCTATCTGGACAATTGTGTGCCTTTGAGGACCTGGGTCTTGGCCCAGACACCAATGTCATTTAGAGTAAAGAATATGTCCCTTGATTAATTTTTTTAATGAGACCAAAATTAAGGTTGTTTTACGATGGGAGTTAAACATTATTTGTCCCTTTACAAATCACTAGTCCAAATAAATCTGGTAAGAAGCTGATCTCTTCTAAAGGCTGTAAGTTCCCAGGGGCAGAATAATTAAATTTTCCAAAATACTTATCATAATTATGTTTTGTTCAGAGATTAGTTGTGCTATCCTCTCGGGATCAATTATGACTCATCCTAAAGCCAGAAGCAAAAAAAGTTTTTTGGTAAATCCTATTGGAATGAGTACCAGCTGCTCCGTACAATAAAGTAGCTGTTTTCCCATATTTTAACATGCTAGTGAAGTTATTAAAACGTTGCTCTTGGTCATTCTTCAGCATTTTGCACAAAGCGCTTGAAGGTCAGTGTGGCTGGCAATTAGAGAACAGGATATGCAAAGGAGCTCTCAAGGAGCAACAATCCAGGCGCAGGAATCCATTTAATAAGAACATGTGGCTTATGTAAGACAAATTAATATTGTTCTGCATTTTTTGATGAAAAGAAGCAGCAGGTTAGAAGGTTAGAAGAGCAGCAGAAAATAATCAAAGGGCCTGACTCTGATTACCTCATTATTTACTACCTTCAGTAACTCCTGCAGAAGCAGCTTTCTCATGTCCTGCTCTTGCTCATGCAAAAAAGAAGACAGAAATTACTGCTCACTTCAGTATGAGCAGGTTGTTTTGGGGTCCTGATTCGCAAGCTCTGTTTTTTATGGACAGCATAACCCCCCGTTGATTTCCAAAAACTCCCTTAAAATCACATGTAAGTGGTACCTAATGCTTTAGAACCTGAATTCTAGCTCCCTGTGATGCTGTATGAAAGGGAAAACTACCAACAGTTTGAGTACTGAACACAAACACCTCTTGCTCTTGTTTAGAGGTGGTAGAAATTACCAACATCTTATCCAAGCCTGCTACTTAAGAGCAGTGAGTTAAAATGCTCACAAGCATAGGGCTGGCATATGACAGTGGGGCCAAGCACATTTCACAACTGAATCCATGTCGCACAGTGATACTCCAGGCTTTGCTTTTTTTTAAGGCTTTTACTTTCAGAAAAACTTGGTACATGTCTGTATGCATTTGACAGCTTCCACATTTAAAAGGTCATCCTGAAGATGATTAGAGAGGAAAAGGAGAGAGCAAGTGGTTTTCCAACTTCTTAATGTAGCTCTGCCTTGCTTCTCCAGGTTGGTAGACCCCTTTCAGCGGGGGTAAAGATCAATTTAGAAATTTCACATGCACAGACAGATACACAACATTGGTAAACTCACTCTTTGACACAAATCACAGATCTTTTAGAAGGCAATTCATGGGTATGGACCATGGCTTATATGGGTAATTCCTATCACTCAGTGGTGTACTGGCTGAAAGCCAACAAGGTATGTCGGTGTAGGCCTGGCATCTGCTCTCTCCTTCAAGCTGCTGCAAGACAAGCAGAACTGGAGCTAAATACCATTAGACTAGACTCCAAACCTTCTTTTATTTATGATGCACTACAAAGGCGTCTAGTGCTACAGCAGGTAGCAGACTGATAGCATCACCCTCTGGCACATGCCTTATTTAGGTCAGTCAAGAGCTGCCTTTATGCAACCTGGGTGGTGGACTCAGTCTTCACCCCATTTACTTCACCCAGATCATAGAATCACAGAATGGCTTGGAAAAGACTGACTAAGGGCAATAGAGCAGTCAAAGGGCTTCACCTCCCAGGTGCATCTTTCAACAATAATGTAATTTGCAACCAGCTATGAATTTAGATATCCTCAAGAAGTAGCATTACACAGGGTAATTTCACAGAAAAGTGAAAAGCTTCGCATCCTGTATCATCCTGCATTCATTGTCCATCATTCATTCTCCATAACTGGTTTAGTGAAATTGATTAGTTAAATTGACAAGAGAAGGGTATTTTAGAGAGAAGGATGTTTTCCATAGGGAATAGTCTACCTGTGACCAGAGAAAGCAGATTCTGTTCTCAGGAATTATCTCTCCCCATTGCAAAAATTGCCTTTGATTTTTGTTCGTTGTGACAGATCTCCTTTCTGTGTCAGTTAAACACCTATTACAAAGAAAAAGATTTTGGTGAGCAATTTCCTTTGTGATACTTTTTGCACAAGAAAAGGATTTATCTCTCAGCTTGCATTGTGAATATTATCAGCCAATCAGTAATAAAGGCTAAATCAATTGCATGAACCAAACAGATCGATAAAAGATGGAGCAATTAATTTTGCTCAAGACACTTTACAGGATATCGTTTGCCTAACAAGGAGCAAACACAATTACATCAATAACTTCTTAGGGTTAGAAAGGCCTGCTATAAGAAATAATTGGAAGTAATTATAAACATCAGATTTCTGAGTTTACAAAGATTAAAGCATTGCAAAGTGTGATCTCTCCCGTGAAAAAGTATTTCTTCAACAAATGAAGAGTACTGTAAGCAGGAAGGAAGAAAAAATATCATTTCCATTACCCAAAATTCAAGCCAGACCGCTTGAGAGACAGTGTTTAGAATACACGTGATGTATTAATCTAAGCACCAGGAAAGAAGCATCATTTAGTCTTTACTGAAAGTAAGTCTGTTATCAAAGTCATTTCTATCCCTACAGAGCACAGGCCACCATGTTACAAATACTGTCACCTGTCTGCAGATGGCCCTGCCCCGCCTGGGAAATCTTTATGTCAGAGGGTTTGCTCATGGGAACAGACTTCTGCTCACAATATCAGCAGCAGAATCAAGGTCTGCATGGAGATGGATGCTGTTATCACACCATGTGTCTGCTGTAGCTCGTCTCTGAAGGACACCAAGGACTCTCAAACTCCTCAAAGCTACACAGCTGCAGCAGCTGATTGACAGAGCATCCGTATGAATTTATTCAGTCTAATTTTTCAAGCAAAGCTACATGCCAAACTGACAGCCCCTTCCCCCCGAGCAGTACCTGGTTGTTTTGCTTCCCATGGATTGCACAAGCACATAAGCATTTGGGCAGTTCACAAAACTACCTGCACTGGGTCTGCACATGATTACATACAGGTAGGGCTGCATACAGGCACATCCCACTGGATATAAAAATACAATGTAAGCTACTAAAGAAGGGTGGATCAAGCTAGAAGGACATTGCTATGAGCCCCAGAAGTCCCTCACCTATTTAGGACAAAGCTGGAACAGAGCATCCCTCCCCTCTTCACTCTTTTCTTGACCAGCACCATGGCCTTAGAACTCTTTTGAGGCTTCCTCTACCCAAGCAAGGGCTAAAGAAATGCTGGAAAGGCCTGAAAAAAGGTGAAGTTCAATAAAAGTAGCTGTGCAACTCAAGGGATGGAAAGTTTGAGAGTGTGACTGATAACCAATTAAACACAGGAGCAATGAGCAGGCTGCCTGTAGTTCATCAGAGGACTAATGAAGGTCTGCACAGCACACATGTGGTACTCGTATGAAAGAGGATGAGTAGACTGGGAAAATGTTCAAATACAACATTTAAAGACACATGGCATGAATTGAATACTTGCTGTTGCTAAAGTCTGGAGCTAGTTTGTGTGCTAGGAGTACGGATAAAGTAATTAAAAGATAAAAATAGGCACAACAGATGCTTAGTGAGAACCATTGGGGTGATTTTCCAGTTGCTACATAATGTATAAACAGCTGGTCAAATATACACAAAGAGGAACTGTATCTTTAATATTTTTAGCTTGGGCTTTTGGGGATTTGGACCCATCCATGTACCCTCTCAGCAGCAGTAAAACTGTGTATCAGGAGGCTCTGAATAATGGAATGTGCTAAATCTAGTGTTGCACTGAGCTGCATGACCAGGCAAAGCTATATGAGTTGGTCTGAATAAGCAGTAGTATAGTCACCGCCTGTTGCTGTCAGTACATGGCCAGTATACTTTGGAAAAAGCAGTCAGACTCTGGGGATTTCCAAGCCCCTAAGCAAGGATGCATATCATAGCTATATCCCAAACTGAGTGTAGGGTCTTGGGACAAAGCTTGAGTTTGCAACATGCACCTGACCTGCCCCTTTGAGGGAAAAAAAAAACACCAAACCTTCCATGAAGCGCTGCAGACAAGACCCAGCACTGGAGCTAGGGCACTGGTGTGGGAAACCAGGAGGCAGGACCTCAAGGCACATGGTGGGATGCACCCAGTGCTCCGCTCAGATGCTGCCAGTAGCTGCCTAGTGCTAAATGCTGCTTAGTGTAGAACTCCTCCAGAAATTAAATACTAGAAAAATAAAGGTCCATCCTGAAATTAGTCAAAAGCACCTAAGAAATGCAAACTGAAAGGTTTCCCCGGAACCAACTCTGTCTTAGGGCACTAACATACCACCTTGGCATATGTGGAGGATCTCTTTACTGAGGCCTTGCTTATGCTGGTATTACACTAAGTCATTTTTGTGGAATCGCTTCTGATGTGGGCAGGGTAAATGAGAAAAGAAACAGTATGGGTGCAGAACAAGAGGTATTTCTAGGTCTGGCATTGTGGCTGTGCAGGTAGCTGTAGTGGAACAGAAAGGAGAAACAAGCAGGATAATAAAGAGTAGTAGGGGGCTCTCGTGCACTGGAGCGTTCCCACCCGGCTAAAAAGGACTGATGTGTCTCCTGGTGTATGTCAGTAACTTAGTTAAGAAATGGCTGCACAAACAAACAGGCAAACAGAAAACCTGTCAGGAGACTGTCGGGCAAGAGTGCATACAACTGACAGTGACAAATCCAAAGAAAACACACACACAAAAAAAGAAAAAGCCCATTCAAGCAGCACAAGAAGATGAGAAGGAAATTAGCCAGGCACCAAAAAGCATCCCCATTAGTGTGAAATTTGGTGTTAACGACTGCTACTTATAGTCATCATATGGCCTTAATGAACAATTTGTCTTTGCCAAAGCCTGCTGTCCCTACTGCAAGCTACGACGTTTGATGTCCTTTTAACGGTCCATGTGCTTCATTTGTAACAATCCAATTAACAATCGGGCTCCAATAGCTCTAATCATCATCTACTGTTAATATTGTTTCTGTACTGTTGGGAGTTTCACAGTTTGTTAAACTGCATTTTCAACAACCGAGATTTTCAAACTCAAAGGCCTGCTCAGCCGGTTACTCTTCTGGAGAGGAACAAACTGGTAAGGGGAAGAAAAACATAGCTACAGAAGAAGCAATGCCACTGACTTGGTGCAATAATTCCTCCTTTTAGACCCAATTCTTAGCTTCAAAGAGGTTATTATGTGCACAAACCATATGATACAGGGGCTGCAAGAGCCTATGGACTGATGATCAGCAGTCGGGGATTTCCTGAAAGGGAGAGACAGTATGTGTTGATTTATTTGCCGGTGTGCTGACAGAGGAGCACGCACTCCTAGGTCATTGCAGCTGAGCATCACTTCTTCCATCCTACAAGTCAACATGCTGCAAACAACTGAAATCAGGGAAAAATTGCTGCCTCAGATGCACAGTGGACCGAAGTGTGCACAGCTCTGAACGGACCAAATTAAGAGGCTCAGTGTTGTTTTGTGAGCCCAGTGTTTCATCTGAGTTAATGTGCACTGAGCCGTGTGGAGTGTGTCCTTTTACCCCACACCATGCAGGAGCCATATGCTGCACTGGGGTTGTGCTCCTCTCCAGCTAGCGGACAATTACAAGATGGTCCTGGAGAGGGGAGGTTATTGTTTCTCCATTGCCTCAGTTATTCTGTTTATGTTAACATCATAAAAGAGGTTAAAATGTGGTCTGTAATGTGACATTTTTAGCTTTGATCTTTTTGAAGTGCACTACTCCATGCCACTTGGCTTGACACAATCCTCCACGAATAGTACATGAAAATGCCCAAATATACAAAGACAGTTTCGGTACCATACATATGCCAACACAGAGGTGGTAGGGAAAAATATTGATTCATTTGAGGGACAAGATAGAAAGTCTGGCTATTTTTATCCTGTCTGCTAAAATTACATCATATGAGCCAAACAGACAAAAAAAACCAAAACCCAAACAACTGACCCAAAAACTCCAGCAGCTCATGAACCCTTGACGTAGTTGCAATCACTTATGAGGTTCACTGATGCAAAGGACAAAATTATAACCTGATGATGATCCGGACTGACTGCCTATCCACTAACAATGCCCTTTGGGGGTACTTAGAGGTCAACAATAAATAGGAAATGAACAATTGTAGAGCATCCTTCATATCACCTCTTTATCTCCTTTGAATCTAATCCAATTCAGGAGAGCAGACTCTCAAGCGTACATTTCAATCCTTTTGTATATGTTGAACATTGCTGTTTTCCTAGAAACTATATATGCACCTAGTGTATTATAGAGGTATACAACGGTTAATTTAACTCTATTTTTAGCTTTGTTATACCCTTGGTGGTGTAAAAATAAATTAGGATTTTTGTAATGTCCAATTATAGATGCTAAAAGAACAGATCAGTCTAACATCAGTTTTCTTTTCATCCTCCTTGTTGATTCATGTTCCTTGATTTTCTGCATAAATTGGTAATATATTTCTACACTGTGTAGCAGTGGATAGCTAGCAACCTGGAAAACAACAAACTAACTTTCTATTTATAAAGAATAAATACCTGCGCCTTTTTTGCAGCAGGTTATATTTATTTTTGCATAAACAAAGACAGAAAAAACATTTAGAAAATCTTTGAGACTCAGAAAGATTGAGACTAGGTTAAACTCAGAAAAAAGTGTATATGAACAGAAACACAAAATAGAAGTTATCTCACAACTGTCCCTGTTGACAGTACTCATCTACCTTTAAGTGTAATGTACAAAAATAATCATGATACCCTGGTATTTTATATATGTAATTAAAGCAGCAAGGTCTAAACCCTCAGTAATCCTGTGCAAATTATGTGTGGGGCTAATGACCAGTGAATCTAAGACAATGGACAGAGGCAAGTGCAGCAAGGCTGCCCAAAACCACCAAGACCTTCCTTCAGCTACCCAATAGATGTGAGTCCAATGGAAAGCACCTGGGTTTCTGGAAAATATGTAAAGTTTTCCTATAACAGCAATGGGCAAGATGATTTTTACTAAGACTAGCAGAGTTTGGTCTTAATGACAGAAATAATTTTCCAGAAAAGACAGAGGAAGAAAGGAGGATGTAGAAAGGGACTGATTAACAGCTGCACTTAGACAAGATCAAACAATCTAATAAAATTAAGTATCTCTGCAAGACCAAAATAAGATCCAGAAAACCAGACCCTATTTGATTCGAGTAATAAAGATGTTGTAGCCAATAAAAGTTTATGTGGAAACATAATCCTCTAAACTGATAAAAACTAATTTCACCCAGAATAGTTAAGAGGTTACCAAATTACCCTTCTTTATTTTAACTTTCTTTTAATGTCAGTTGTATTTCATAGATCCTGTGACAGATCTCAGTGTAGAGGTTGAGTTTCCATACTGTAAAAAACTGAGCATCCACCTCTCACCAGATATCAGTTATCAACCCAAACAGAATAAGATACATAAATGATTATTATTTCTTTTCTGATAATCCTGAGAGCCTTTACTGCTATTCCAAGACTTGTACCTGCACCAGCATGTCAGGAAGATATTTCCTGCCCAAAAGATTTAATCACATAATTGATTGGCTTCTTTTATACTTGGTGGATGGACAGATAGAAAGTGCTTTTCTGCATTGAGTGTAATGTCTTTACAGGAGGCATCACACCCCCCATCTTTATATATCTGCAATGTGAGCACTTACATCTGACCTACATGATCAATGGAAAGAAATTGGCACTTCTGGGGGCTTCATCTGACTCAGATGTCTGCTTTCAGGAGACAAGTCATGCCTTAGCAGTGCCTACTTGTCTCCACTGACATTAAGGCAGACCAAGGTCATTAGGTCAAATGGAAATTTGATTAGACAGCCTGCCCACCCCTGTTAAGTGCACCAAAATGGGAACGTCAAAAAAATTACTGTTGCCCTAAATTATATTTCCTTCCTTTTTATCCTCATTTCCTGTCTAAACCAGCTCCCCAGGGATGCTACGTTGTTACTGGAGAAAGTTCAATAGGTTGGTTCTCCACAGCAGAAATTTAATGTTATTCTCAAAACAGTAATGTTCATCCACAGATTTGGTGTTAGCCATGTCACAATCCAAGCTATTCTAGTTGCACATGGGGCAAGCAGAAGATGCTACAGAGAAGAACAAACACATCCTATAGCTCAGGGTGCCAAAACGGCACACAGTTTGTGCCACGCAAACATGGCCAGGGCCTCCAGACCATGTGTTCTTCCAGCCTCTTCTCACTGCCTTCTGCAACTCTGCCTCCAAGTGATGAAGAGGGACCCACACAGAATCATGTGATAGAAGGGTGGGAAAGAGGGAGGTTGCAGGATGGAGCCACATCCTCAGACGTGTGTCTTCTGGCAGGGCCCCTGGAAACACGGGGACCCTCAGGGAGATGGTTTCAGGGTTTGTGCCATGGCCACTCTCTTACTCTGGTAGGAGAAAATAGAGGAGAAGCAAACCACAATGTTTCCCATTCTACACCTGCCTTCTTGCTACAAAACACATGATTTGGCCTCTGTTTTGAGTTTCCAGGTTCAGCTGATCAAAATATGATTTGTAGACCCATAATACAGTATGAAAAGCATTCTGATTTCCTGCAGTATGTACAGTAAGTGATGTTGATGCCAGCTGACTGGAAGATGCAGGGGAAGATAGGGTAATTCAGAAAGCCTGGCGCCAAATCCTTGAAAGTCATTTCTGTTCTCTGCAGTGGGTTTTAGATGCAAGTCTCTGGGAGCCCTTCAGAGAGCTTAAAGTTGTCAGCAGTGTGTTATTACTAAGATACATTTTTTTATTTAAAAGTGAGTGGCTGATTTATGATAGTTTTCCTTTATTTACAGAGAGCATAATACTGGCCAGGTGATTTCTCTATTGGCAGTGACAAACCATGGAAGATTTTAGTTGTGTCAGTATTTCTACGAGTTTGATGCAAAGGAGAATTTGATCCCAGCAGTATGCAACCCACAGCCATATGCCATGTAATGCTTTCTCAGTTGGCACATTCTGTGCCCTTTTATATACACACATCAAATGTATGTTAATCTCCACTACAATAAATAATTGTAGCTGAAATAGCTAGTCTACTGAGAATGTTTACTGATTTATAGTCTATACTTGTCTATACTATAGATTTAAACTGATCCATCTACTGCTGTAGCTGCACAACTGCAGTTCCATTTGGATGGACTCTTTATGGCAATCAGCCACAATCTGCAGGATAATGTCTTCGCCTGCTTTCCAACAGGGGTAATTTCCACTGGTCAAAATGGAAGTTTTGGCTGTCACAATAAAGATTTGTAATTGTGCAGTTATGCCAGTGAGTGAAAGTGGAGAGATCCGAGGTGTAGGCAGATCTGTAGCATGTACAGTTCCTTTTAGAGCCTAACTTAGTTGCTCATCAATGAATTGCCATGAGAATATATGCAAATAAGCTGAGTTGTCAAGAAAGAAATACATTAGAAAATCCCCTACTCTGCTGGAAAATTTAACTAGAACACAGAGGGGAGGACTGAGACTGGCTGTTAAACATAACAGTACTTATGAAACCTACGGCTCAGAAATTTTCCTAAACTGTTGACTAACACAGTACATATAGCAGGACAGCTCTATATACAATATATGTTGGTATCCTAAGTGTTTCCTGAATATCCATGCCTATTGAATGTCAGCCGTAGGATGAAGCGCTAGACAAACCCTTGGTTTGACCAATGTGGCCATTCTTGTACACAGTAGTATAAGCAGATCTAACAGATTCAGGTCAGGTACTTGAAGATGACTGAAAGCCCTTTTCCTGCCATATAAAACTGTCCCAAAGCCCCAGTCTTGTCCTTACAAGAGCATTGTCCTCCAGCAACAATTTCAAATAATTAAATATTGAGACTTTGGGGCCTATTTCACTTTGTCTGGGATTAGAAAGATGGGAAAATTTTCCATATTATTTGCACAGCCTCAGAGTGCTGATTCATTGCTGATGGATTTTGGATTAGATACACTCTACCTTCAGAGAGCAGGCCTTTAATAACAGCTGTCACACTCACTGGTCTATGGGTTTAAGGCATTCATGGTGAAACTCGGTGCATGGTAAAGCAGCAAACATGAACCAGCTAACTGATGGAACTGCTCGGGTAGGCTTATAGGTAAGAGCTGTTCAATTAGTGTTGTGATTTAACCCCAACCAGCAACTAAGCACCACGCAGCTGCTCACTCACTCCCCCCCACTCAGTGGGATGGGGGAGAAAATTGGGAAAAGAAGTAAAACTCGTGGGTTGAGATAAGAACGGTTTAATAGAACAGAAAAGAAGAAACTAATAATGATAATGGTAACACTGATAAAATGACAATAGCAATAATAAAAGGATTAGAATATACAAGTGATGCACAATGCAATTGCTCACCACCCGCCAATCAATCCCCAGTTAGTCCCCAAGAAGCGATCCCCCCAACCCCACTTCCTCAGTATATATAGTGGACATGACATCACATGGTATGGAATACCCTGTAGGTCACTTCGGGTCAGCTGCCCTGGCTGTGTCCTGTGCCAACTTCTTGTGCCCCTCCAGCCTTCTTGCTGGCTGGGCATGAGAAGCTGAAAAATTCTTCACTTAGTATAAACACTGTGTGTTATCAACATTATTCTCATACCTAACTCAAAAGCATAGCACTGTACCAGATACGAGGAAGACAATTAACTCTATCCCAGCTGAACCCAGGACAATTAGATATGAATTAGATATTCAAAGGCTAGAACAAGAAAGACTTGGGAGATCACAGATAATAGAGGCAGAGAACCAACATGTGACACCTCACAGGCATAAGTGGCCCATGTGCCTTCTGCAAGCTGATGGGCATCTTCGAAAAAAGTGTTTCATCTCATCTAAGTGTCTAGGGTGTGTGGTATACATTTTTCTGTGGAGCTGATATCACTCTCTGTTGATTAAAGGGTGAGTTTAGATGTCTTACCTAGAACAGGTGACTTCCTCTATATGGCTAAAGTCAGTTGAGATGAGTCCCCCACCTCCAATGCTCTATTTAGAACTGTGATGAAATCAGTGACCAAAATACCTGAGGAAAATACTCAGAGGGAGAAAAAAAACATATATTCTTTGCAGCAACAGAGAAAAAAAAAAGTAGAAAATAAACCTCAAACAAATATATGCTGATTATCAAAAACTGCTGTAAGAGAATGTGTTTATCAGACCTAGGACAGCCAAGTTATTCAGAGCAACGGAAGGAAAACCACCCACCGTGAAACTGCATCTCAGTCTGCCTTCTTTGGGAAGGTTACTCTTGAGAACTCCCATCTCCTCTCTTCCTTTCACCCACAAATCTCCTTTATCTTTCTATTAGTTTTACCCAAATTGCCCTTTACAACCCCTTGATTAAATTTAGGCTATATTCCTTCACACATTGTGTTATTATCTTCAGATAGCTATTCTGTTATGTCCAAAACCATGTTTACATGGAAAATAGATGTATATAGAGAGGTAGATATAGAGATAGATATATAGATGTTTAAAGATCACCTCTTCATACTTGTTATACTCTGTTTAATTCTAGCTGGTATGAACAGGCTCACACATTTAGATCATGATTCAGAGCCGATTAAACTCAATGAAAAGCTCGCACTGACTTCAACAGACATTAGATCATGCTCACAGAGAGGATAATAGACCTTTCAGCAGAGGAAATGAAAGTGTAATAATACGCTGGCTTAGTGTATAATCATGTCTTCATCTGATAGCAAGCCCCAGTGTCTGTAATAGTCCACTGGTTTCTTACAGATAAAAGGCTTACTTTTTTGGCTCAGATCTTACTCTTTTGGTATTGAAGGCCATGGATTCAATTCCCACCAATTTTCAGGTCTTACTCTTTTGGTATTGAAGGTCATGGATTCAATTCCCACCAAGAGCCACATTGTCTGAAGGGAGGCAGCTGTGTCTGTGTATGGAGGCAGCTAGAGGAACAATGTGAACTCTGGCTTTTAGAGGCATTTGTCTAAAAGGGATAATATCTAATAGAATGATTTAGTTCCTGAATTCTTGAATCATGTATTCTTCCTCTAATCCTCAGCCTCAGAGACTATCAAACCTAAGTTTTTTACTGGCAGCATATGTAACTGGCACATAACTCTTTAAGCTTTGCTGATAGAGATAGCTTTTTGAGTACCGACATTTGTGATATCAAAATATACGTAACTCTGGTTATTACAAAAGCTGTATCTCTACAACTAAACTGAAAAATGCCAGGCAATGTTCTTGGACTTTGAAATGTTGTCCATCCTGGCACACTGTCAGAGTGCTTCCAAGGGCAGGTTTGACCAATGTCTCCCAGACCCTCACAAGATTCCTGGGCACAGTTGGTCATTCCCAATAGATTACTTTGGAGAGTAAGAGAACCTGGTAATATGGACGTGGGCTTTTTGGTGCCACCTGAACATTTTGCCAGTCCCAGGGAAGTTTAATTCCTTAGAATAGTGGCAGGCAGAGCCTAAATCTGTCTCCTGACATCTTCATCCAGCAACAGTCCCAGAGGAAGAGTCGTCTTGTAGAAGTCAGTTGCAAGTGGTATCGCTGCATTTTGAAGAGTGGCCAGCTACACTGAAGTGAGGAATATTGTAATTGCTGGTCTACATTTCCTGTATTATAAAAACTAGTCTGAAGAGGTTTTGACCAAAGGGTTGGTTGCAATGATAATACAGGAAAAAAAGATAATAAAGATTTATATAAGAACACTGAATGGACATGTTTTCAACTGACATGTATGTTTGATCTGTAGTGTAGGTAGGATGTGAAAAGAAAAATTAATATGCTACTGATTCAGCTGTTGATAACAACTTATCAGGGCTGTACAACAATGACTCATAGAGAGAAGAAAGCAAAGGAAAAATATACATACCCTACATCTGTGAAAATCCCCTCTATTATATTGTCTGTCATTGGAAGAAACAGAAATAACAATACCAAAGGATATAAAATTAATTTCAGGACTCTGATAAAAACTATATAGAGAAGGTTAACTCTAGCTAATCAGCTCTGGCAGTCTTTCATCTGCTACAATATACCATGAGTATTCTCTTGCATGTTCCTTACAGGAAGGATAAATGGGAGTTTGAGACAAGGAATGCTCTCTAATGATGGATTCTGACATGTACGGGTTGCCAGGATCAGTGGGAACATATTCCCAATCTATCATCTCTTTCACCTTCCTACTTCGAAGTTTTACTTGTAACAGTTTCCAAGGCTATAATATGCCATTCCTTTCACAGATGCCTGCATTCATGCTTTCATTTCTATGTAGGCAGTTGTACTAATTCAGATGTTACCTAGATTTAGCAATAACGTAATTTTCAAGATGTCTTCTACCAAAACTGCCAAAAACCATGACTGTCGTCCCCATCTTCTGGTATTGTTTCCACTCCACTCCATTGCCATCAACGAAGCAGGTCTTCATGTGCACTGCAGGTCTATAATGGCAGAAAAAACTTCCCCTCAAAGTACTGTATCCATTTACTCTAGTGTATAACTAACATACAGTAGGTTATAAAATGGAGATAATGTTCAGCCATAGCTATTACCAAGCCAGAGCTTCTCCACTTCAGTTCTCAAGTGGGGTATTACATTAGCACTTTATAACACGTATATGAAATACCTGAGATCCCCCAGACAGGACTTTGAGTAAAAATTTGTAAATGCCCACTTTAAATTATAAATACTATGTTTAAACCTGATTCATAAAGAAAGCACATAGACTTTTAAGTAGTAATGATTTCAGTTCAGTCTTCCAGAGATTGCTTCTCCTCCTTTTTCTAACCTAGGAAATACATCATAGCATAATAACTCATAATCATAATATTACTATTTTAACTATGGCATAATATTATAGCTAAACACAGTATTGTAAGTATAAATATGCAAAAAGTCTGATATTGTAATCATGATGTTGATTTAGCTATTCCACAAACCTCGACAATAGCATCCCTGACTCATACAATGAATCTAGCTTTACACCATTTAAGTTCTCCCGATGCCATATTACACAAAGTCTTCCTGCCTTGTCTCACAAAGTCTATGTGGGTGGGATTTCATCTCACCTTGAACATCCACAAAAAGGATGTCAGCTGCCAAACTAATACCTCAGTGTCTCTTCGTGGTCAGCAGGAAGAATTCGATGCTTCAAGGATGTGATTCATTTAAATTATTTTAGGATGAGAATTAAACCCTACGAGGCCCATGTTTTGACTCTGGTGTCTGTAAAGGAAGGCAAGGATGACCAGTTCAGACACAGACATCTATGCAAGTAACTCCTGTGCACAAGGTCTTGCTGTTTGAGTTTTTCCAAAAGAATACTGACTTCATTCGGGATGTCAGACAAAATTTGAAACATGATTCAAGAGACGGAGAATGTCCAGAAGGCTAAACAAATGGTGCACTCCTCATAACTTTTTAACTGCCATTTCTTTGCTGCTTAAACTTTTAAATACTCAAAGTGATGTGGTCAATAAAGCTAATAATATATGTCATTTTCCCCTAAGAAAACAATTCACTGAATGGCAAATCCTAGCGGGTTCATTTTTGAAGAGTAATATCAAAAGAGCTGATTAAAAAAGAGCACTTGATTTTTACAAGGTTTATGATAACTATGAAAACCACATTCTTTGCAGTGATGAGGCTTTGTGGAACTGCTGTTTAGGGACAGAAATAACTAACCAAGATAAATTGGGAAATGCAAAGGAGAAGAGTGAACAAACAGTACCTGAATCAAATTATTTTGTCTCGTTAATGTAAGTACTGCAGCTTAGAGAAAATCAGCACTTCCAGTCTCTGCCGTGCCAGTTCCAGCAAGGAGCCATTCTTCTGTTAATGCTTCCAGAACTTGTGCCCACACCTGAGATGCACTGAATGCCCTTGACTCCCCCAAAGCTGGTCAAAGCTACAGATGCTCACATCACCACAAGACTAGGAACTCACCATTCTTGTTCAGCTTAGATACTTCAGAAATCTGTATCTCATACCATCTTTTTTCCTTCCTTCTCTGACTATAATAAGCTGGATTTGTTGATAGGTATAAGCTAGTAATTCGTACTTACCCTTTGAAACAGAGAAAGTGTAAAAATATTCTTGATTTTGCTGAATTCTGATTAATTTAATCATTAAATATTCTTGACTTACTATGATTAACCACCATAACCAACCATAAAGCAAGAAGCACTGTGAACATTTCTCTTTTGCACTCTAAAAATTTGGCTATTCTTGTTCTTAGGACAATGAGGTAAGAAAAGTAACAGAAACAGGAAGAACCTTTAAAAAAAACATTGACAGGAATCTTTTTTCAGCTACTTACTCTGATTGTTACTGGATCCCTCTGGAATACACTTGGAAAGTTCCTATAAAGACAATAACTTATGAGACACTATTGTAATAAAAGGAAAACTAATAAACAGAAGATATGGAACCCAGTGATTATTAAACAAGAATTTTTAATTAATACTGACTGAATTATTTATGACAAAAGATTCACTCATATAATTGCAAAGCCTTTCATAAGGCCACAGGCAGCAAATTCATTTATCTATTACATTCTAAAAGTACTTCAGTGTATATCCTTCTTATAGCAAACATAAGATCAAGCACAGGAAAATCAACAACAACATGACAAAAACAAGCTGAAGGATGAGAGGACTGCTTTCAAAACAAGAAGAATAAATTGCTCTTTAATTATTCAGCAAAATTATTTAAACCTACAAAAGCAATGGAACCATTATTAACATTTCCATTAACAAGCAGCACGTCTTTGTTCCAACAGGGTTTATTACTGCTAGCGAGCGGCTGTCGCTGTTTGAAATCTACTCTATGCTTCAAATGGCTCTTATAAGAACAGGATCAGACCAGCCTCAGAGAAATATCTGAAGGAGAACTTGGTCTTCTTTAAATCAACCAAGTAAAATGGGACTTGCAAAGCCGAGAGGGAAGATGGTGAAGCCGGTGGTGTCAAGGGGCCAGGATATCTGCAGTGTTGCCTGCTCCACAGGCTCTCGGGTACATCAGTCTGCCGTGTCTATCAGAGGCTGGTTTGATCTGATCTGGCCACGGACGGACTAGCACTCAGGCAAAAACGCCTGGAGAGTTGCTGGCTGTTCTCCCCCACGGCACCTCCCAGATGCTGAATCCCCGTGGGTGGGCTAAAACAGCTAGAAATACCCTGGAAGCTTATTAATTTCCCTTAAATGTGTTCAAGGTGCAGGATGGGGCTTAGCTTGTGCAGCCTAAGAAAGGATGAAATGAATTTGAGCTTGCTCAGGATGTTTCCTGGCTGCTTCATGGTTGTTGAGGTGAGGAATGGTTCAGAAACTACCTATAATTTAGTCCATCCCAAAAGGAAAACAGCAGCAGTTCAGGAGGATTTTTTTGAGCTTGGTTGTAAGTTGTGCAGAACAGACTTTCTGTAGTTCAGGAAAAATATACTGTTGAGCCACCAGAAAGAGAATGAGTCTACCAGCCATTGGATGAACTGCTCAGATCTGAACCGGGATCCCCTGCTCACTGTTTCTAATCATCGATTCTGAACTGCAGAAAATAGGTGCTGCCAATTTTTTATTACCCCTCTCTATTCTACTACAGATATATAAAGGCACTTAAACAAGCAGGTGTGGCCACCAGCACAAACACACAATGTATATGCTACGCTCCAGTCTCAAGGAAACCTTTGTTTTTCTTCACTACAGTTCCAAAGCATCAGATAAAAATTAATTCATGCTTCAACTGATTCAGTCGGACCATTGATGAAATGCCAAACACAGTTAATTTTCTGGAATGATGCCCAAGACAAGGAGCCTACCCCAAAACTGGCCGTGATTGATTTAGTTACCACTGAGTACGAGTAGAACCCAAACCTGTTGCAATGGAGATGGGGGTATTTGATTCACTTTGTTATGTGATAGGAAGCAATGCTGGTTTCGTTAGAAAAGCATCCAAAAGCACAGTAATGACTCTATCCTTAATGCCTTCCTTTTTTAAAAAAAAAAAAAATTGTCATTTGCAATCTATTTTTTATTTTGCAGCTATTAATCTGTAATCTTTGCAGCTCACCTGCCACCTTGTGGCCCAGTTGCAGACTTTTCTGGGAGCTGAAGAGGAAGAATGGGTTCTTTAGCAAAACCTCTGCATCTGCTCTGCTCTTGCCAACCTGGCAAATACAGTGGTTTTCATTTTTATTAGCCTGATCAGCCTTTCATTCTACAGTGTGAAAAATTAGAAATCTAAATATGAAACTGGTCATCCAGCAAGCCACATCTGTAAACTATCAATATATGTTGGTCAGTGAGCCCTGTATATGTGTATATGTGGGAACAGAATCAGTTACATCTATTAAATCATATACATGATGTTCAGAATATATGTATCATATAGCATGATATGTACATCGACAGAATGGTAGAAAATAAGGCTGAAAAAGACCTTGTGAGCTCACCTAGTCAATCCTCTTCTGCAAAGCTGGACCAGGTCTAACAGGTCATTCCTGGCAGGTATCTAAGCTTTTCACAAAAACCTCAAATAACAGAGATTGCTCAGCCTCCCAATAAACTGTTCAAGTGCTAACCATCTTACTATTAGAAAGCTGCTCTTCATATTTAAGCTAAACCATCATGTTTGATCACATCACTTTCTGTCCTGTCCAACAGGGAACATGATGAATAGTTTATTCCTTCCTTTCACATACAAATAAAATATTAATGAATTGATATCAGTTTAAACTATTTCTCTGATATTAACTGATTCTGATATGGATAAATGATGGATATTTACATTAGAATTATCTGGGCCTGAATTATTCACAAATAACTAGGGATTTTGCGTGTCCAACTTGAATCACATTGAAGAGGCTTGATTTCTGAAGTGTCTCTGCAAAAATAGGTCTCTGTATAGTGGAAAAAAACTAGGAAACTAGAAACTGGGGCACCAGAAATAACTGGTTGTTTTTGAAAATCTAAACGCTGATATTGCAAAGAATGAATCAACATTTTCATCTCATGGTGAAAAAAGTTTTAGCTAAAGAGGGTCCAGGTGCTTGATCTTGCTATCTTGAGAACTTCCAAAATTACAGTCAGTAGTGTTGCACCCCTCACCCCCCCCCAAAAAAAATATTGCCTCTAGTTTTTTATATTTTAGTTCAATTTCAAAAACAAGCTGCTACTCCATCTGCTGCAGCAGAATGCATTTACAGAGTCAAACTGCATGGTCTCCATGCTAATACCATTGTGTGAGCTGCACAATCACTGCTCAAAGACAGATTATATCTACACATCAAAAGGATCCTACAGGATATGCCAATTTGAGGTGTTCATAAAGAGCAGTCACTTTTACAGCTAGTGCCATGCCTATTAAAGGTACTTATGTACATCACTGATATTAAAGAGATCCCTCAACCTTATCTGGTTATTTACTGAGATCTGGTTTTATATAAAATGTCACCTGACATACAGTTTCTTTGACTGAATGTTTGAAAGAAAAATATACAGCAAAACACATCAAGAGATGAAATAATTTAACACCCTTTTCAGTCTTTGCTTTGAAAAGTCCCTCCAATCACCAGTTCTCTCAAAGGCAGAAATTAAATATACTCTCTACCTTCTGTGGTGTTGTTTACTGATTTTTTCTCCAGTACTTTAGTTCACATTGTCTCTTACTCACACTCCAAAAGAAAAACTATCACAAGATACTCAGTCATCTACAAATATGGCAATATTGACTTTGGAGACAGAGACTCCTCCTTGCCTGTAAGGTCTGCAGTCCCTTGCAACAGCTATCTTTTAGGCACATTTGAAAATGTTAATCCCTCATTCACACCAGCCCAGAATAAGTCAAGCCTCATCCAATGTCAGTACATGGCAATAGGTGTGACTCACACCTAGGGCATGCTCCATACCTTTTCTGCCAGCCTTATATTTTTGGCCTCAAAGTTGCTTGTAATGGCAAGTGGATTCATTTAGTCCTGAGCATCTCAAGCGATCTGAAAGCTTTGGCTGCCATTTATTGACAGGAGATGAAAAGGTTAAAACTCAGGCCACCACAGAGGGCAACATCTGATGTTTCCTTTGGAGGGTGACTATAATTTTTGCCTGGGGGCAGTGATGGCACTTGCTGAACGCTATCCTCCTGCTGATTTACTCATAAACAGATCACTATGGTGACTGGGGGCAGAGAAAAGCTGTAGGGTTTGAGATCATTTTGCCTATCTACAGCTGCCGGACGTGAAGAAGGTTGAAAAAATACCTGCTAGCCCTGCGGCACACGCATCCCATCTCTCCCAGAGCAAGTCTGAGTGCAAAAATGCAGCTTTTTTTGCTGCAGTATCACAAATTGGCCTCAACCTGTCTCCATGGAGGTGTTTGATGCTTGGGGTTGAGGTTGCCCCCAGATCTGCCCCGCTGGTCCCCTGCAGCCCCCGCGTCTTCTCTACGGGGAGCCACCAGCAAGCGTAAGTCCTGACAGTTTGCTGTCAGATCCTGATGCTTGTGATGGAGAAGATAAATCCCAGCTCCTTTCTCAATCCCATGTGCTGGGAGTGGGAAGGGAACCGTGCTTGGCGGTGGGGGTTCGGTAAGGGGGCTCAGCTGTCACTGGCCCAAGGGCAGCCAAACGGAGGAAGCAGCAGACTGGAGTCACCAGCAACGCTTCGGTCTCTCTGCCAGCCCTGAACCCCGATGCTGCCATTTCCCATTTCCACTGGCAGTAAGCAATGCCAGAAAGCCTCTCAGGCAGCGTATTGCCCTCAAGCAGGAGGATAGCACTGCAGGCTCCTGCAGAAACACAGCCTCCGTTTTCTGACCATACCGCATCCACCACAGCGCAGCCCTCATCCATGAGCTACAAGTTCAAGATTTACTATAAGTGGGCGCTAAGTACGAACTGTCTTTGTTGATTTCCTCTTGAATTGTTTGCTCTGCAAAATCAAATGCTGGTGAACCCTGCTTTAAAAATAACAGGGTGCAATATAAGTAGAAATATAATGTGTCATTGCTGTTAAGCAAGATGACCAATGATCGTATTGTTATCAAGGATGTCTAAGAAGAAAGAGGCAAGGGAAGATTAAATAAGGTGGGCAGAGAAGAGGATAAAAGATAGAAAATATTTACCAGGGCCTTTGGAATTGGAAGAGGAAGAAGGAAAAATAAAGTTTACAAGCTAGACAGCATCCCTGTAGAGCATCTGATGAGATCACAGCTGGGTCCCATGTGCTACTGCTTCTTCAGATTTCTCACTTACATATGTATATAAGACCATCTGCATACATTATTTTCTATTTCAGAACTAGTCCAAAGAGCTCCCTTGAATAATACATTTTTTTATCTCTACCAATATTTTAAAACAAAGCAGTTCTGCATTATTTGTTCCAATCTGTCTGCAGTTTAAATTATGCCCCAGCAGAATGTTTCAGCATGAGTTGCATTTGAAATATAAAATTGTTTATGCTGCTTTTTTCCCCCTTTCCATCTGAAAACAACCCAATGTACCAGTTGTAATGGATTTTTAAACACATTTATCATCAAAGAATCTTTCCAAGGAGCAAAAGCCAGTAAGTGGAACACAAACGGTCCTTCCTTACAACGTTTCCCCATGGTACGGCTGTGTACTGTAAAAAATACGATGCCAGAAGCTTACACCCTCTAATTACATTTTCTTTATATTTGTGATGAATCAAATTTTCAGCTTAAAAAAGGAACAAATTCTTCAAGTACCATAATTAAGCAGAACATGATTTTCTTCATGCCTTTCTCAACACAGCGTTCCTCCCTGCCATTTGATCTGTAGGAAAACCCAAACAAAACTCTTGAGACCGTGGAGCATTGCCACCAAAGGACTTGTCTTTTCCCATTAAATTGCTCAAAGACAGTTATTTCTCAAATGAATAGATCCAGAAGTAGCTAAGAACATCCCAAAAACCCCAAGTTCAATTTGTTCTAATTTTCATAAAGTGTCAAACAATGGTTAATTGCCTATCTACCTAGCACAGACACAGTCTTCTTCTGTCCTTACAGTGAGAGGCACACGCACCCGTATTTATAACTTCTCTGGATGCAAGAGTGTTGAAGAAAGGCCATATTGTTACTGCGGTGATGTCTTGCCTCTGGGGAAGCTCTTGCATGCAGGGAGTTTATTTTATGACTTAATTTGTCCAAGAAGAGTGAATTGTGAATGGTTTTGTGGTTGTCTGGAGTGAGAGTTTGATTTGCTTTTTCTGAATATCTCCCTATAATGAATGCGCTATATAAATTTTATTACAAACTCATATTAAGAAAATATCTAGAGTCCATGCCATAGATACTTCTTTTAGCATGAATTGATTTCCAACGCTCCAAGATTTACCATTGTTTAGGGATAATAAAAAGTATGTCTTTGAATTCCCCATTGGCTGCCTCAAAAGAAAAGTTTCTTGAATCTCTACTGTCACTAAATACGCAATCCATTAGTAAAACACACAGTGCTATGTGGGTTTTCAGTTCTAAATTCCCCGTGCAAGGGCACTGTTAGGAAAATGTTAATTAAGTAGAAGTCTTTGTTTCAACTTCAGAATTAGCAACAAAGTATAAATTGCACACCACATCCTAACAAAAATTATCAATTATTATGGACAATATAGGTAAATAGCAACATCAGACCTATTAGTTACAAAAAAGGGGTTTGAGCAGGGTTTTAGTCACACCTAAGAAGCAGCTGTAATTGCAGGGAGTTGCAAAACTGAATATACCTAGTGACCCAGAGATGTAAGAGTGGCTGGGCTTTTTGACAGTGTTGCATCTCTTGTACCAAAGGAGAGAAGTAATTATTCAGCAAGCCCAGGCTGGAAGCTAAACTTAGAATCCTTGCCACTGTGACCTGAAATCCTGAGTTTCATGTGCTGAAGCTCTACGCATCTTGCCACACACCACTTCCAGTCTTGGCTCCCTGCAGAACATAGCAAAGGCTTAATTTTACCCTCACACAGGTACACGCAACCCTCAAAGGCTTCCGACAGCCTTGCCTGGCCATGTCTAAAAACATATTTCAGCTTAAAGCTCCAGCAACACCCACTGTCTCACTGTATATTGCAGGCACACATACATCCCGCCATGAGTCCTGCTACGACGTCGACTGCCAGCTTTGCTTCTGGTGAGAGGTTCCTCAGGATGGAGGGCCGCTAAGGCTGTGAGGTTAGCAGATAGATAGGATGGACACTGCCTCAAACTTTTTTTTTTAATAAGAACTACAGAACTGGTATTTTGAGTACTCGCTGTATAGATGTGCTGGCAGGGAGTTTTTGTCAGGCATTTGACCGGCAGCTGTGAAGATATCATCACTCCAGTTTGCTCCACCAGGGATCAAGGAGAAATCCTGAATTCTTGCATAGTTCTGAAAGGTTCTGGGGTCTTTATGGATCTGGTATTTGTGCTCGGACATTACAGTGTGTTACAACAAGAGCACACTGAGACTGAACTCAGTTCACATGGAAGACACTGTGGAGCATGATCAACAGGTTGTCCTTACCCAGACCTTTTTCTGAACAGAGACTCTTTTGAGCCAGGTTGTCAGGGCTCAGCCCTGTAAACTTTCATAACATTCAGAATTTCATCGTTTACATGCTGTGTGACAGAGCAGAGTACAACTCTGATATATCATTCCCCATTTCCTCTCACTCCCAGAACACTAGTCCAGGAATTTCTTTAATGAAGTGATGTTTTACCACGGGATCATGGAAAATCAGACTGGGAGGTTTTAGACACAGAATCAGAGGGGTCTTTGCCATTCCTGACACAAGCTTGTCCACCTTGTCTTTTGTTTAAAAAAAAAAAAAAAAAACAAAAACAAACAGCAGTGATGATTCCTTAATCTCCCCATAAAGTCAGCCAATCTTGATCTGAGAGCACTGGGGGAAGATTCAGTGCTGAGAGAGAAAACAAATGATTAAAATATACCTAAAAGTTGGGCAAGTAACCTTGTTTAAAAGGAATAACTTTCTTATGACATATTTGTTTTGATTAAAAAATAAACATTAATTGAAGTAAAATAAAAACCACAAAATGTGTCTGCAGTTGTAACAAAACAAAGAAATGGAAATGAATGTATTTATAGCAACGATGCAATAAGAGGAGGGCAGTTTCCTAAAACCTCTTTTTCTATAATCACAGCTGCATGAAATATGCAGGCAAAAGCCCAGTGTTTTTCTCAGAAAACAATTTCTATCTTGCTAGGACAGTAAATTACGCTCACTGCTACTTTTGAAAAAAGCGTTAAAGGGAAAGGGAAGAAATCATGTATTCCAAAGACCTCAGCCTGTCAGTACTGACTGCACCGGGTGTTGTGCTCATTGATGTCTTTGCATCTTTATTGCGCCTTTAATACACATTGACTTAATGTGGCAGACAAAGATAACTTCTCCCTGAATTTGCTCTAAAATATCTTTGAGAGTAATGGTGCAAAAAAATCATCTCCCTCTATCTCCTCCTATGTATGTGTGGGGGTGTATTTACGCATGCCAGTGTGGGCGTACATATGTGCATCACTCATGCACGTATGTAAGCAGTAATTTTTATGCTTGGGGTGCTGAAACAGCTTGTTAACATAAATATTTCAGTGATTTGTTTAGGTACTCAAGTGGCAATAAAAACCACATTCTTATAATCTGATGTCTTTTGCTTTCAAGAGTGCCTCCAGGAGCTTAATTTGGACCTGATGTTAGCAGATGCTGAATGCTTAAAAGTCTACTTTTCATAAGGATTTATTCCTGAGACATATTTGAAAATCTCACTAGTGATGGTGTGTCACCATGTACACATCATATGGCCAACCTGCTATAAAGGACCCAGTGAGATTTCTGTGTACTCCGGAGAGTATGAGGTCTGTCCATTGCTGGTCAACATGCACCTGTAACAACAGAAAAGGCTGTTTTAAAATCTTTAGAGCTTAAGTTTACTACATGGTGAGTATATAAAAAAAATTTTTTGTTTACACCCTTTTTTTATTGGTGTTCTGCCATATGATACTATAACAAAGCTACTTTTGCTTTGTAAAATGCTGCACAGTTCTGACCTCAGAAATTTGTGATAAAAATAACTAGGTGCTGAATTGGGTGGTGGTACTTCTGCTGGTAAGGAGGGAGTAAGGTAAAAGGCAAAGTCTGTAACAGGTCTCTGCTACCTCTTTCCTTACATCATACATAAAAAGAACAGAACTGCCATCGATATTATTAAGTCATTGCTGTAGCCACATAATTAGAAACCTCTGCAATCTGCAGGAATTACACTTGCCTCCAGTTATTATTTTGCCATGCAAATATAAACATTATAGGTGATCATTATTTGAAAACATGTCTATACCATTTAAACTGCTTTGTGCTTTGTCAGTGCAGGAATGACAAGCCCCCTGCGCAGTTAAGCTTCACTCTTAACACAAAATAATACAAGACAAAATGCAGGATAACAGATCAATAGATGGAAAGCCTGAGGGTTGCTGAAAGAGAAGAAAGGGGGCACAGGGGAGGATGTTAAGTCATTTTGGAAAGAAGGAAGAGGAAATAAATAGGAAGAGGCAGAATAACAGATGTGTAGCACAGGGAAAAGAAACACATAGAAAGGAAATGTCAGAGGAGTGGAAGAAGTTCAGCATGTAAGAGAAAATGGGAGCAAGCAAGAATGTAAGCCAGAAGAAACTTTGTCTAACAAATAGTTTAAAAAGAAATGGACCTACCCTTAGTTCTCACAACCCTACCAGAAAATGCCCAAGAACAGGGATGTTTCCATCCCAATCTGTAAAACTGGCTTACCTCTTTTTTTCACCCCTCCACAATGATACCCATCCCAGACACCTTTAATCCGGTGAGAAAACTGCCCTCTGGTGAGAAATCACCCCCAAATTCATGACTTACTAATGCAGGTCACTGGTGATGTTCTGCAACTGTTTTTTCCTCCAGCTCTGCCGTGATGTCCTCAAATTGGGACCACGTGCCCTGTTCTCTATGGAGAACATAACCATAGTATGGGCAAAACATTAATTTAGCATCATAAGCAAAGAGAATAGCTTCACATCAATTAATTCCAGTATGATGCTAAGGAAGCCTTACAACACTGTCAACTGGCAGAAAAGTGGAATGGTTGTCAGGGGACGGTTTGTTTTGTTATGTTTTCCTGTTACATTATTCCACATAGTGAGTAGTCTCAAACCAATGGAACAACAGTCAAATCCTAGGTTAAACACTTCCTTCCTACCAATAAGATACCTCTGACTGGAGCCAGGCTGATGTTTTCTGAAAACACCGCTTAATATGATTCAGGTCATGATCAGCCACATTATCAACCATTCAGTTCAGATGCAATTCCTCACCTCAGACCATGTTGTGATCATTAGAATCAAATATTCAAAAATCATTAAAGGACAAAAGGACAAAAAAATAAACCCATTCCAGTATGGGAAGAGATCACAGGAGAGGGTAAGATACAGCAGAGTTATCTGCCAAGAAAATGTGAAAGGACAGAAAACACCAAGGAAAGCTGCTGCAAGAGGAAAACATGGGAATTGGAAGATGCTGGCTTTTAATTGTTAGGTTTGACATTTTCTTAGTTTTTCAATGTTTTTTTCCTGACATTCAGGGTAGCCTTACCTATCTTTTGGCACAGCAAGCCAAAACCAGATGAGATTTATGATTCTTTCTCCTAAGAGACCACTTTCCATCACCGTCGTGCCTGGCTCCTGTCAAGGCATGAAGAGACAATAGTCCTCATAGACCTCTGCAGCCTTTTGCACTACAGACTGAGAGAATGGATCTGTGATGGTTCAGGGCTTTCTTGTTAGACCCAAGTTGATCACAAGCACAGGCAACTGTCCCATTAGGCTTTCCCCCAGTGGGAGAAACAGTCCCTGTTCTCTTTCTGTCATCTCCCTGTTTCCCTGAAGGCACTGGAATTAGTATGATATATACTAAAATATTAAATAATTTATAATGCACAACTCTGCAACTCCTTTAGACCATGAATAAGCAAAAGAAAGGTTTTTGATGATTTTTTCAAGATTAGCAGCTGTGTCCCAGTCAAGGCAAAGAAAGACTGGAGTGATGCCAGTCTGAAGATGGAAACTCCCAGGTCACCCATCCCAGCCATGTGTGGCATCTATCCTCAGCATGAGATGAGTTCACAGCCATGCTTCAGAACTCAAAGCTGTCTCTGGATATTCCTGCAGTGATAAAGTCAAGCCATTTCTACAGCACATTGTGCTCTCCTAGCAAATGTGAACTTGGACCCAAAAAACTGTGATTTTGTGCCCTGAGAATGGGCTATGACAGTTCAGACGCTTTTTCACAGGGACAGAATCCAATCCCCACAGAAGGCCAGAGACAGAAATTGCTGGGGACAAACTGCATGAAAACTCTAGACTTCTATTCTGATTTGCAAGTCAGAGAATGAATGTCCACATAAAAAACTCTGACTCTATCTTTCCCATCAGCAGCTGCACTGTAGTTTCTAGAACTACAAAACTGTCGTTTGCTGTTGCCAGCTTAAGATCTTGAGAGACAGAGCCCTAAGAAGAGCCAAGATGATGACTGGGCATAACTCAGTAAACTCTTATCACATGGGACCTGCCAGTGGGATATAGGGGATGAGGGGTATTATTGTATTCAACTTCAGACTTCTATAGTATAGACATTGTAAAGGTGAACCACTCTCTCTTAGCTCCCTTCCTAGTAGATGCAAAGAAAAAGACATGATGTATCTGATTTAGTTTAAATATCAACTTTAGGACACAAATCGTATCCTGTACTGTATTGACAGCATGTCTTGGTTTAACCCTGGCCAACAATTAAGCCCTACACAGCCGCTTGCTCACTTGAAAAATAAACTATACATAAAGACTGTAAGTAAGGAATGGGTGGCCAAATATAGCTCACCAAGTCAGACTGGGTTGCTGTCACTGCCCTGCTATCTGAAAGTCCACTTTTGGGTTCCTTGAAGAGCTGCTGGGGAGAGGGGCACCTCGACAGAGCTGTTCAGCCCATCTTAAGGTAGATGTCAGAAGAATCAGCATGAATTTCCTCTGTAGAATAAATGGGGTACTTTACATGGGGTCTTTTCCAACACATTCATCACACTGTGATTATATAGAAAGCATGATGGGAATTCATTTCAGCTAATACTAACTATTTAGGTTGGCTAGTTGTCCAGCCTTCCACTATAATTAAAGGAAAGAGAGGCACCCCTTGAGAGTAATACATGCCCCTTGCTCAGACATTGCTGTTAAGACAGGATGAATTAATTTCTGGGGATGCTGCTCACTCCCTGTCAGCTTCATTAGGACCATGATTTTGGTGAGAGCCTCTGGACATGAATACAGGACAAACAATATATTTGTGCTTTAATGTGGAATACAACCATAGTTCCATCTTTCCTGTTACTAGTGGGTCTGGATCCTCCGGTATTTTGCTGGGAATACACAGTCCCTTGTCAGAGAGGCAGGGAACCACTCAAAAGCTGAACTGGAACCTGACTGAAAAATTCACACATCAAACAGTTTAGCTGTTTGCCAGGTCTGGGGAGAAGCAACCCAAACATTGTCCCATTAAATCTAATTACACTCAAACAAGTATACAGAGGCATGCAGTTTTCAAGTACTCATTTCTCACAGACCAGTGAATATTATCCCACATTATTTTCTCCCCTCAGAAGAAAAGGTTAAGCATCCATTTGATTGACAGACATCCCAGTCAGAACACCAGAGTAATATAGAAATATGAGCAGATAGCGTTTAGCAGTGTATTTTAAAGTCATGCCTAAAAATGTAGGCACAGAAGTGCACTTGAAAGACAGCAAGGTGAGTCAGACATCCAGCAATTACATTGTACTTAAAATGAGTGAAAAGGTTGCTGCTGGGAGGTCATGAGAGATCACTTTGTCAAGCAGTGTTAAATGAAGCCATTGCCTTGTGTCTTTCTTCAGAGCTGCTCTGTGAAACACAGCATCTAGTAATTTAAAGGTGACATGAAGAATAAGGCAGAGAGTTTTCAGAAGAAAAGTCTGGCCGTGTCCATTTGCTTCCATGTGCAAAAGCATGGACAAGAAAAGATGAAAGATGACTTTGCATGTAAGTCAGCGCACCTCTGCATGCTCCAGCTCTCTGCTGAAGGGTGAAGAGGGACCCTGAGGGTCTTGTGCAGGATCTTTGCACAGCAGTGGGGCTTGATGTCATGCACTGAGGTTTAATTCCGGCATCCGCTGACAGCCAGAGCAGCCTGGATGTCAAAGATGTCCCAATTCCTCCACTGTAAGTGTGTGCCGTTATCAAAATCATGATGCAGCTTGTATTGTAGATACCATTGTATATGGAGTGAGATATTCAGGGCATACAAGGACTGTCCCGGTGTTGCCATTTCCAAAATGTATTTTGTCCAACATTTTCATCTGACCTCAGCATTTTTTCTCTCTTCCTTCAGTTTGACCATTCCCAGCATGCAACAAGAGAGCAGCAGACAGGCGCTCTCCCTTGTACAGCAAATGAGATGATCATCTGAAAAACAGCTTGATCATACCAATCTCCTGCAACCTTAATGTGAAGCACCAGCTGCAGTTCTGGTGTGGTGTGCTCTGTTTTGGCTGGTTCCCTGATCCAGCTATGGATTTGCTGACCCCTGTGTCCAATAATCTGGGCCTTCCAAAATTCTTGGTGTTCCCCAAGTGTCTTTTTCTGCAGGCAATGCAGTTATATTTAATCTTCCATCATCAAACAGCAGCACACAAGGGCTTGGCGCTATTTTCCCTGGAATAGCACATGTACATAACATAGTGATGGCCATTGTCCCAAGAGACAAAAATCAGAGTGAGAAAAAGATGCCCAGTGTGAAAGTTACACTCCAGCACAGCTTCGCATATTTAAACATCACTAACTTTATGCTGAACACTCACAGAGCTTAAAGAGCCCCACAAGTGCTGAGCTGACCCCCTAGTTTGTCCTTTGTGACTGCAGTGGAAGCACACAATAGCATTTGCCCTTTAATGGGATTTCAAAAGCCTTAGAATCCTTTAATAAAAAAAAATACAATCAACAGAAAATAAAGCTGCACTTTCAATTAACGAGGACAATTACTTCTAATTGTAAAGCTCATACATTTTTCAAAAGAAGAGATATCATTTTGCCTTAATTGCTAGGTGCGTTGAATAGGCAATTAAAAACGCATTAAATTTGGACCTACAGATAAAAAGGAGCAAATTTCTGTCCTGAGCAGATTACAGTTGTGAATGTGCATCCGTTTTCACTTTAAACCAATAAAGGGGCTCCCTGGGCATATTTCATGGTTCCTCCATTATTGTCACTGCAGATAAGACATCAGCATTTCCATTACAAACAGCTGATTTTCAGGGGCAGTTGACTAAATGTTCCTGCAGACAGAAGTGTGCCATCACTCAGCCCAGGAGAGCTGGCTCTGTTTTGTTTTTAAAAACATTGGGTTGCTTGGGCTCCCCTTAGCCATGCGGTAGCTGCCCTCTGCACTCTGGGGGATGAGCCCCAGCAATTAATTAAACAGTGGTGAGGACTGTGTTGGTTCTGAAGTGCAGATGCTCTAAAGGAAATCGGCTCCCTAACAGAAATATGCCCCTTTACGCCCCCACACACTGATGTATGCTGTCAACCTGCTGGAGGGACTAGCTCACAATTGCACAAAATTGGTAGGAAAAAAAAAATTCACTTGATTTCTTATTCTTTCCTCTGGTCCTGCAAACATTGAGCACATCAGCCAGCTTTACGGAGGAACTTGTTACCCCTTGAACTGAAGCAGACAAGCCCTGGAGAGTCATGTTCTTTTCTGCTGCATAGCATCATCGTGGGACAAATTTACATGTGAATCCATTTGTGCTGCTATTTGTCTGCAAACCAAGAATGACATATGCAAAACAACAGTCACAGCTGAATGTACTTTGCAAACTAGCATAGCTTCTGTATTCCAGCTCCGTTCTCGTTCATTTAAATCCTGCCTCTCTACAACACCCTTTCTCACTTAAAGAAACCGAGGCTCTCAGAGGGCACTAATAACAAATATAATTAGTCATTTCCAGAGACTACTAAAGGTTGAAAGGATTGTAAGTGTAAGATAGCCTCCAAGACCAAAAGTTATGGCTGTCCGTCCATCACTCCAGCCTATCATGCTCTAGGGGTAGCAGAGGGGTAGAAAGGTGCAATCCAGGCCTCATTCATAACAAGTGTTCAAACCGACATTCGGAACAGATAATTGAAGATCCAGACTGCTGTCTCTGAACTTTCCCCAACATTAAAGCTAAAATGCATTATAAAATTCTTCTAGTTATTTTTCTGTTCATGCAGCCCAGTGAATTTTAGTCATACCTAAAGTTAATAGGGCACATTACTATACAAGGCCTTTCAAAGCAAAACCAAACCAGTAATTGCCTTTTTTTTTTTTTTTTGTTAGGTCTATGCTCAGGAAAGCACAAAGCACGTATTTCATTTATCATGATTTATCATGCACATAAACTTATTCCATCAAGACATCTTTACTAGAACTGCTCGCATGCCTGGAGCCAAGACAGCAGAGAGCTGACTAGAAGCAGGACTGATCAGATGCTTAAATGTAAGCCTATCTAAGCACCTGGCTGATTTGGGGCCTCTAATGAAATCCATTGTGGAAACCTAATTCATTAGGCTTTAGTCTTTATTGATTTCTTGCCAGGACAATTTATAGAGTCGCAGAGCCTACAGCTTCCTACAAAGATTCTTGTAGAACTAGTAGAAGAGTGAAAGACAGTTTTAAGGGGTCCTTGTGCTCATGGATAAGCAACTCTGGCTCCTGCCTCTCTCCCAGAGAGCTCATTTAGTTCTCCAGGAGAGGAGAGTTAGTGATGTGGACCCAGGAATCACTCGCAAGTCAGTCTTACCAAGGTCACGGTAGGGGACCGACCCAGTTAAGAGGAGGTTACTCTCTGGAGCTGTGAGAGCTGCGGCAACAGACCAAAAAGGAGGGGGCACAGGGTGTTTCAGGGACTCTCTGACCAGCCCAATGCAAGTATTGCTACAAGTATTGCTATAATATGAGTCTTTACAAATGCAAATAATGTTGCTTCTCAAGCCCATTTGCACAGCTCTGTCTTTTAAATGCTCTCTTTCTGTAACATCCAAGGTAAACCATACTAATGGTCAGAACAGTTTCTGTACAAATGGGAGCTTTGATAGTAAAAAGCTCTTATTTATTTATTTATTTATTTATTTAACAGAGAAACCTAAGTTTTGGCTTGTTTTGCTAGATGGCATTCACGGCACTATGCCCTCTCTTTGCCAATGACTGCCCTAGTTTGCATTCTCAACTCTTTACTAAAGGATGTTGTTCATTTTGCACTTCACAGCACACATCCCAGAATTTCCCTGGTACCATAACGAACTGAACTGGCAGGTCCCTCTGAATGCCTCAAGCAAAGATTCACGGCAATTCATCTAACCTGTAGGGACGGTGTGGTGACATCCGAGTTGCTCTCAGTCCCAGAAGTTGACGGTGGCTCCAAAAGCTGCCCAGGAAGAAAAGTGTGCCCGTGTTGCACTGGGTATCACCCTGCTGTATTGGCTGCTGGCTCTGGCTGACCAGTATCCACGATGCTGTTTCTGAAGGGAAGATTCTGTGATTTCAGACCACCACTTCCAGCCACTATCTCTCAAGAGGCACCTGCCAGCAGCTAGATCTCTCCCAGAGAGACTTACAAACTCAATGGCAAGTGGAAATCAGGACTCAGAAGTCAGGTCTGATGCACCTGAGACGCAGAAAGAAAAAAATCCTTCACCTACTGATGGGAAGCTGGGAGAAGTCCCTGCCTGATGGATGGTCCGGGGAAGCCTGGATGTGCAGAAGGGCATTACGCCTCTTAGTGTTCTTGGCTGCTTCAGCTTCCCCAGCCACAGGCCCCAGGGCTCTTGAGCATTGCCAAGCTGTGAAAAAGGAAGAAGGAAAATAATAAATATGAATAACAACCAATATGAATGTGCCGTGTAAAAGAGGAGAGGTGATATTACTGAGAAGACTCCCTAGGGCTCCAAAATGTTTGGGTTCTGCATCCATGATATTTCTCATCATTTTGTGTGTAAATAGATAGATACAGCACAGCTGGAGAAAGAGAACTGCAGAGCTTCACACACAGAGCATGTCAGTAGAACTGGTTGGGAATTTTCTGTTTAAAGGCTTCTGTCCTCTCAGGAGATGGAAGTTCATCAGAACAGAAGGCATTTGAGGGAGTCAGCTCACCGGACTTGAAACTGGGCTTGAAACAGAATATTTCTCTGTGATATCAGAGAAAGGGCAAATGGTGAGACTCTTGTTTTGCATTGTATTTCCATCTCATGTTCAAAAGCATTAGTATAAATGAGGATTTTAACATACTAAATTTATTTATACATCTGAAAAAAGTCCTCCAATATTAAAGTGATGAAAAAATATTTGCCTGAAAAAAAAGTTGATTTGTTTAATATTAAAATATTCCATGTACAGCAAGCTGAGTAGACCAAGTGAATATTTCATACTTGGAGTGTGAGTTGCATACATATGATGCATTACATCAGGGAGTGCTAAGATGTATTTATAATTAGAAGGACTTTAGAGGCTGAAGCAGCATCAGTGTGGAAGATGAGATACCAATAAAAAGGGAAGTAATCTTGAAGGGAGCTATGCTGTATTGGTAGGAAAGCAAAGTAGCAAAAGATAAACTGTGACCACAGGTGCGTACTTAGTTGTCTGCCTTTATAAATATGTATCAGCTAAAAACAAGTACATCTAGTACATCTGTCTCAATATGTGTGTAAAAACCTAATCAATATGAAGAATAACAGAGTATGGGTTTGGTCTGGTGAATGCATAGATGTTGTAGTATATGGATATGTTAATAGAAGTCTGGGATGGTGATGAGTGTATGGATACTTCTATAAATACACACACGTGGGCTGTTTGCGCTGAACTTTGCTCTTATGGGCACTGCTGAAGCAGCAGTTTGCCATCGCTCTTCCTGACTGGGTCACTGCTAATCAATAGCCTTATAAATCAGTGCTTTTAGGCCACTGCCAGTCTGATTCCTCGTGTAAACACTTGTCAGGTTCAATTAATGGCCAGTGAGGTCTGCTGCTCCCCTTCCCTCGTCTCGCTGTTGCACTGAGCACAGGCTGCAGTTCTTGTAGTAGCTGTAGTTGTTCTTCTCTTCTGATGGTGATGAAGGGAAGAGAAAGGCATCACAGCCTTCTTTATCAGTGGGATTTCTATGCTTGCTGAGCTGCTCCTAGCTCCGCTAGCCTTGCTCCCAGTTTACTCTCATGTAATCAGCAGGGAAGTGAAAAAAAACTTAGTGAAAAAAACTCAGCTGGAGCAGGAACATGTGAATATGGATGGGAAACAATGTAGTGCAACCACAGGCATGGACAGACCAACCAACCAAACTATCTACTTACAGATTAATACAAATTTAAAATACAAGAAACAAAAGGAATAACAGAGAACTTCTTTGAGTAAAGGAAAGTTGCCAGGGAAGTCCCTCAAGGATCTGTCCCAGAGTTTGTTCAGCTCAGCATATTCATAAATGGTCTGGAAAAGGGAATAAATAACACAAAATTATTCAGAATAGTCAATTCTATGCTGATTTCAAAGACTCACAAAAGGATCTCACAATGCTGAGTGACAGGGTGATAAGATTGCAGTTGAATTTCAATACTGATGAATACAAAGTAATGCATTTGGGGGGAAAAATAACATCACCACACATACAAAATTATAGGCTGTAGGAATTATAGAGAGGGAAGAAAAGGATAGGAGAGGTCTGTATAGCTAGGAACTGTGCAGACAAGAAAAATTGCAAATGATTATTCATTATGCCCAAGAAATAGGTGGTCTGAAATAAAATGATCAGAAGGAAGGTTTAAAAAAAAAAAACAAACCAACGGAAATTACTTTTTCATACACTTCATAATTAAATTGTGGAACTCATTGCCACAGGAAACTGTAGAGACAAAAGCAAAAGCTGGTTCATAAAAGAGCTTAAACTCACTGATAGAGCCTATATCATTGCATATTAATGCTGGCACAGAAATTCTTTGAACTGCTGTTTGCCAGGAGCTGGTAGGATATACCAGATAAAGATAGCTTCATACATGACCTGTTAATCCTCATCCATGTGAATCACTGATTACTAACAGAGACAGGATTGGAGACTACATGCTTTTTGTCTAGCCCAGGAAGCTGGTTCTTATATTTTTAATAATACTATTCTTACTCATTTTTGCAAAAAAAAAAACCAACAACCACTAAACCAAACTGCTGAACATTTGCACGAAAACTAGAGGAGGTGTGAAAAAAAAAGGATATACTATTTTTTAAATTGCCAGCTTATAGGAAAATGGATTATTTCCCTTTCTTTCCTACTTACTGGGATAATATCCATATCTTAATCACCATCCCTGCTTCCCCATCACTCTGACTTTGCCACAGACCTGATTCTTCAAAGCTGTTATCTTGCACAGCAATATAGGGACTGTCAGTCATGAACAAAAAGTGTCCTGCTTGTCAGTAGAGATTCACATCATGGCTTTAACCATATCAGAAACTCAATCCAGCCCCCAAATAAACAAGCTGTTTCATGAATGGTAAAGTTAAAAAAGACTGTTTTCTTGCAGATTGTCCCCTACGTCCTGTAAGTGAGGTTTTCTGCCTTCTTTCCCATTCACCTCAACCAGTATTTCCAGCTTCTTCCAGTAGACCTATTTGGGTCATATGTGACAGTGCTGGTGGAGGCTGGCTAGGAGGCTTTTACCCCTCAGGATATATGAGCTTATAAATGCCTTTTTCAGTAGGTCTCACCGAGTTCCTTCTTTGGTGTTCTTGTCCTTTATTTACCTAAGTTTAAAAGAGACCATTAAGATCTCTAATTCTCCATTAGTTTTGAGTGAAAATGGCCAACTGCATCAAAAACTATAGGAGGGGAGCTGGCAGACCAAGAGCTCCGTTACACGTTGATTCCAAGACAAAAGGGTCACATAAAAAGGGTCACATAAAAAGTGTCACATATCACTCTTTGGCTATTTGTCTGCAGAGCTTATGAAACTTCCACCTCTGGGGATATAGTGATTAAGAGAGAATCCCAATGTGTATTAAAGGAAGTCCACCCTTTTCCCTGATATCAGTAACAGACAGAAAAACCAACCTCCAGGACATTTTAATTTATAAGAACATATGAGGGAATAAAAGGGCTTTGCAAGACGTGCCCAAACTTGTAAATATTTTCAGTGTTTTCTGTTTCACTATGAAGAGGGCAAACTAGCTTTTACCTCTGCAATACTTTATGAAACAAGAAGAGACAAACACAGCCACAGGATGGAAACAAATTGCAGGCCCCATCCAATTACACAGTTCAAATTCTTAAATCATATAAACTGCAAGTCAAGCATTTCAGTTCAGTTCAGAACAAGAAGAAAAATAGAAGAAATATTTGAAAAAAACTCATTTTGTCTGAAAGCAAACCATTGCAAGCCAGCCATGAGCTGTAAGTTCAAACACCTTTGCTAAAAGCCTCTATTCATTTGCAGGTTATTGCATAGCATGAAACTGCCCACTCCGGTTATATTCTTTTTTAAATGCTTGGAACAGTAAAATATAAGAAGATTAATCATATGCAATATATATTCATTAGGTAAATATTGAGATGCCCAATCAAATAGATTACTTCGCATAAACATTTCTCATAAAATAGGAGTGGGCATCATATTTAATAAAAATCACAAACAAGTGGAGAAAGATTGCCCTGCACGCAAAAGCAATATAAAATAAACACCTTCATAAGCAACAGTTTCACCACTTACCTCCAAAAGCTATTCATATATACAATCCATTTATAACAGTAAACTGGATCTGGGTTTTGCAATTTTACAATTATTATTCTCTCAAGAGGGAGACAATATGCAACTTTATGGCAACTTTTCTTTTTCTTAATACTGCACATAAATTATTGTTAGGTCACAGGGAGCAGAATAAGCAAAGTCCCATTTTCTTTCTATTCCTTCTTCTCTCCTTCTTTATTTATTTATTTTTATTCGTTCTCCTTTCCAGAAATGTTTTCCATGAGAATACTTCCATCCACATTAAAATATGATCACTATTTGGGGAAAAAATGGTCTAAAGGTCAAGTTTTATTACTGCCCCTTAAGACACCAGTCATTGCTACGGAAGGGCAGAAAATTGGCTATAATGCAGAATCAGTACAGCACTGAACCAGACGAAAATAAATTATTTGAGAAACGAGTGCACAGTCTGCTGGAGCAACACGGAGGTTCACCATAAAAGCCTCTTTCTTCACATGGGTGACTGCTAGGAGGAACAGGAGAACAGTCATTGGGGGCCACCACACAAGGCTGCCCATAGCCGGCACAGCACTGGGGAAGGGCCACTGCCCTACTGTGGAGGAGGACAATGTTTATCCCAAACTCCCTCACTGTAAAACTAAAATCTAACACAGTCAGTGTCCTGACTCCTAGATTACATCCCTCCATATAAGCGAGACCTGCCTCCCAGTGTAAAGCACGGCACAGAGGCCAACATCCAACGCCACCTGGAGCTGTCTAACCTCTGGAATTTGTGGAAATCATTGTTACATGAAATTTTAGTACAAATACATTTCAAAGCAATAAGACAAATTAATGGACAAAAGATGTTAAATGCAAATTTCTACCACCTCTGGTTAAGGAATTTGCTGAGCCATGTACCATGAGAAGCTGGAAGAATATGGTGGTCTTACATTGCATCTACTATTGCCCACTCTCAGAGACAGTACTGAGCAAGACAGACCTCTGCTCTGATCTACAGCAACATTAAGTTTCTATGCTGAAGCTGTACTTTCAAGGAGTCTAGCAATTCTCTCAATTCAAATCCACTACTGACATTGTTGCTTATAAAGAAAGGAATGTGTTAATTGTCTGTATCTCACTGCAGTAGAAGTGTATAAGGAAAAAAGAGATAACACTGGCCAACAAAAATATAACTTGCTATTTACACTTGGTGGTTTGCAGCTAGGACACCATGCTTCCAGGAGTGTTGTTTGAAGTGTTTCTAAACAGTAAGGTATCAATTACATTAATCACAAGTAGTAAAATCTAGGAGTTTCTTAATAGTTGATCATTTACAGTTGGACTCGATGATTTTAAAGGTCTTTTCTGATTCTATGATTCTCAAATCCAATCTAAGCTAACCATGTGCTTCATAGTCATCGTCAAGTAGAAGTAAAAGCTTGAGTATAACCGTGTATTTCTGGTGTAACATGCTCTAGGAACAACTCTGGAAAATTAAGCAGTGAAGGAGAATGAAAAGAAAATGCTGGGTAGAGAAAAATTGCAAGCTATAGGATGTAGTGCACACCTAATTATCACTAATGACAAATGTCATAAAGTCAAATACAAGGTCATATAATTTCCTGAAAACAAGCACTGATACCATCCTGAACTTGTCAGTGCTGTGCATCGTTTTTACTGACACCAGGCAAGTCAGTTTGCTGAGGAGAAGAGAGTGTCTTTACCTTCCCTGATGCAAGCAGTCCAATGACACTGCTTTGAGAATAGATAGTAAAGGCATGTTCTTGTCAGAGATTGCCATTAACAGCTTGGAGAAGTCACGATGAAGCAAGAAAGTGTGCTTATCATTGTCCAGCTCTGCTCGTCCTGGTCTCAGTGGAAATCAGCTTCTCTGAAGTATGTATTTAGCTTTAAATAACAATCTGCATTGTGCATTTTAATTTAACATAGTATGTTTTTAATGTTAATAGGTGTAGGATGATACATATTACACAACTTCTCTAAGGCCTTCAAGGGGCTTGGATTCTTAATAATTCATTTTTCCCATGATTAGCCTACACTGTGTGGTTTTTTACCTTAACTTATGAATAAGGCTCTTGAATGTAACAGCCTCAAGGGTTTAGCTCTGTATTTCCATTTGTGTTCCTAGAGAACGGTCCAGGGTATGTAATGGCTGGGTTTGGCAGCTCTTGCTATAACTATAAATCCGAGTTAATACTGAGTCAAGAGGATAATCAGTGCAAACTTTCATGTGCATCCCCATCAATCCAGACAGTTTCACCATTCACAGACACATCACAGAACAGATTCACAGCTAACAAGTCTCCAGAGTTACTATGATGATTTACACTAGCTAGTCTGTAGTTTGAGTTCTGGACTTTTGCTTTCCAGGTGGGTGAGATTCTCTCAAAGTATAAAAGTAGGAAATAGAAAGTAGGAAATTAGGAGGGAGGGAAAAGAAGGTATATTGGAACCCTTCTGTCAGGAAAAAACCTCAACACGAGCTCTCAGAGCATCCATGAGGATGCACAGGCTGAGCTGCACCAAACTGCAGCTCTTGTTCAAAAGGCATTGAGCTCTAAGATTGCTATTTTGCCCACCTTGCTGTGCTGTCTGTATTTTATTGCTCTATCAACAACCTCTCTCTTTTTCTCTGTGCCTTATTATCATATCATCCCCTCCTAAATCTACCCACAAACTTACAATATTCTGAAATGGCATCATCTATCTTACCAAAAGGATGAAATTCTACCATTTGAATTAAAACGAGGAAAAATAACATGGATTCTATCTTATCAGGCAGAATTACTGCTTTAATCCATCATGCTGGCTACAGTAGTAAGTTATGGCCCAGAACCACTGGGAAACCACTTGATTAGCTTTTAATTACCCATCTCACTGATGCTGTGATAAGAGACAGAGTGTGTTCTTGACTTCTACATGAACCACGTTAAGTCAGCTGTTTGGGCCCGATTAATGTCAATACTATAAGAGACTAATAAGAGTGTTACTGGAAGAGAATACAATGATATCTTTCCCAACAGAAACAAGTGCAAGCCATGCTTTGTAGGTTAAAACACAATTTTGCTTTCTCCTCCTTAAAATTTGAGAGTCACAGCACTAGATGGTGTATTGCCTTGCATGCCTTTACAGCTATTTGTACTTTATACCTAGTTTTCAGGGAAAAAGTGGCTGCATTGCAACAAGATGCTGGAGAGTCAGCTTCAAAATGTGCATAACTGATTTGAATATTCCATAACAATGTTTTTCTTCTTCTGCCTTAGGAGCCAAGTCATGCAGGGTAATCTGTAAAATATGAATACCACAAATGGACAGCCACACGAAAGCACACAGAAAGAAAGGGAAAAAAACCCCATAAGCCGCCTTCTAGTCAAACCAAGTGGCACTATCAGTTATTGTCTTGACCTATTACCCCATGATGGTGGGAAATCTGTTGAGGAAGGCAGAAGCAGGATTAAGAAAAGGAAATACTGCATTCCCCAGCCATATATATATAAAAACAAAAGCAAGCTGGTATTATTTTTTATTTCTTCCCCAGGTACCACACTTTTTGACAATGCTGAGATTAACAACTTCACTCTCAAAATGTGTGGCCAGCCTTTGCACTCAAAATAACACTTTATGACTTCATTCCCTGGTAGGTCTTGATAAGGCTTCTGCAGAATTTTTGATGCAGTACATTATCATGCTGCTGTGGTATTGATTGATCCACTGCAAGATGGGCAGGAGATGCTCACATAGGCTTGAAATCCCCTGCTTGGGTTTGCAAATAGTTCCCCTAGGTAAGATTTATGTTACTGAGATGAGAAGAAGTGAACCAGAGTTCACAGGGATTTTAGAGATGTAATTCCAGCTCCTAAGTAGTTTGTATATTTTAAAACATATGTGTAAAAAATGCATATATTATTTATATTCATTGTTCACAAATACCGTGTTATCGGGGATTTCTCAGTGATTTTGGCAGAAGGCTAATCTTCCTACTTTTCATAACACAGCTGTCAAGTTTCTCAGGCTATGTACCACAACACATTTTAGGATCATTTTTAATTGGTGCCTGAGAGAGAGCTGTAGTAATTCGATTTGATACTACCTCTAGCTGGCAGACAGCATGGAGCACCCTATGAACTCCGCGAATGGAGCTGTATTTGCTGAAACTACTAGCTCAGGGGAGCTGCAGTACATGATAGTGCAAAACTACATCCAAGAAAGAGGACACACCAAAGAGAAAATTCAGACAGAAACAAACATGCAGATTGCAGAAGACCAACTTCACCTGCAGAATTCTTGTCCTGCTGAAAGTTGCGAAGAATAACAGCTGTGACACTATGGCTTATACAACATCAACACTAGGCATAGTCATTGAGTGAACAATACTGCATTTCAATTAAATTGTTTAGGATACTTCAATTACTGAATTGATTTCCTCCAGATTGAATTTTTACTTTTTTTTTATTGCAAACTGATCTACACCCCCAGTTCTCTTATTTTATCAGAGCTCAAGCTGTGATAATAGCAATCATGAAAGTGCTAGTGCTGTTCGTTACAGAAGAACATAAGCAGACCTAAATTATTTCCCTATATTAGTCATGCATTAATTTCCATTAGTTACTAATTACCAGTAGTTAGCATCCCTAGGCTCATGCAAAGAAGACACAATAGGAAGTTCCTAAATCTCCTATATAACTTGGCATGTGAAAAGAGCCCTGCTGTAACTCAGCTCTGATCTAGAGCTGGCAGGAAATACTACAGTCTGCCACTTCAGCCTCAGAATATACTAGGACATCAAATTCTGAATGTTTCTGCAGATTTCAATAAAACTCCACTAGAAGAAGTGCTCCAGTGAACCACATTCTCCCTTATCCTTTTATATCTGAACTTTGCTCTGTTCCAAAATGGTTCCGTGTCAGTATTTAATGGTGTGTACATATATTACACATGAATGGGATAAAAGATGCTCAAGGTAAAGAAAAATTATATGCTTTTTTCCAAATTTCTTGCAGATACAGGTGCACTTTTCCTGGACACTAAACCAGTCAGAAGTGCAGTGAATATGGTTAGCATATCTATAAACTAAGGCTAGTACATTCTGCCTTTCAGTGTGAAGAACTGACACCCCCTTGGAGAATCAGCCTGTAAGGAACATGATGCAGAGCACAAGTGCAAACTCCATAAAATAATCAACTGCATAAAAGCTGGGAAGCAGTTGGTTATGCAGCTATTCCACAAAAAAAAGATTCAGAGTTTCTAGAGGGTCACAAAGTAAACAGCAGTAAAAGTCAAACTGCTGTAAAAACAGAAAAAAGAAAACAAAAACAACAAAAAAAAACCCATAAAATAACTCTTGAAATACAAACAGAATTCCTTCTTTGCAACTCAAAGCTGACCAAATCGCTAAGAAAGCACTATGTTTTGCTTTCAACATCACAGTTCAAGGAATGCATGGATCAGAGAGAGTACAGAAAAACAACAACAAGAAAGAGCTCTAGAAAATGTGACCTATAGGAAAGACTTAAAGCATGGAGTCGGTTCAGTTTGGAAAGAGGAGTCTGAGAAAACAAACATCAACAACATAAAAGATATATATAAAAAAGACAGAAATAAACTGTTCTTCATGTCTGCTATAGCTAGGAGAACTGAGGCTTAAGCTACACAAATGGATGTTTAAACACTAGGAAAACTCTCTTACTGTACAGATATTTAAGAGCTGGAACAGACAGCAGGGAGGTGTGTAGACTGTCATCATTAGAGGTTTCTAAGAACATGGTAGCTAAACTTCATCCTGCATGACAGAAAAAAAAAAATCATTCCTGGTGTTGGCTTTAATAAGCACATACACATTTTGTCCAGCAGATAGCCATCATCCTTCAGATCCAAAGCAAACAGGGCAAAACCACTCTAGCCTTCTTGTGTTAGATAAAGGCTGGCCTATTTGTAAAGGCTGGTCTGAAACTGCTAATTAACCAACATTTGTGAAATGCTTCAAGGTGCTCTAAAAGATAGAATTGGGTTTGGAGCATGGAAAAAAAGCAGACAGGACAAAGACAAATGCAAGCAAGAACAAAAACAAAGAGTAGGTCAAGTTCTGTTCTTGTGAGTCATGCTGGAACTTCACGGCGGTTTTCCTTAGGTTCACATAGATGCAACTAACAACAAAAATTCACCTCTTTTGTTGCACAGACTAGTTAAGGGTGCCATTTCCATCATTAGCAGCCAGCTACCCTTGCCCTATCCAAATCTTTACAGGACAAGGGAAATAGCCTGCACGTGAGGTGTCTCAGTATCACATCTCTGTCTCTGGTGGGTGTCCCAGTCTTTAAGCTGCACGATCTGACTGCTGATCTTAGTGGGAAGTTGTTGTTGCGTTATAGTAGGGCACAAAATTGGAAAAAAAGACAGCTTTTTTAACGAGAGGTTCAAGCTGAATTCAAAGTGAATTAGGACTTTCTAATGCACATTGTTTCTGGGCCAGCTGAAGAAGAGCGAGTCCTCCAAGTACTTTGGGTTGTGTAAGAAGGCAGCTTTCTCAGTCTGCTATTCATATACCTCAGAGTATTTCAGGGTAGATAACTCGTGCATTCTTATTTCTCCTTCTTTTATGAGTTTCTCATTACCGTCTTCATGTTGACATTGCCACCACCCCAGCCCATTTTCCAGCTACTTGTACAGTACCATCCAGACCTCTTCCCACTCGATGCCCTGTTCCAACTGCCAGACCCTGCTCTTCACATGGGCTTGTTCTCCTTAAAGCCCTCTTTCCCTCTTAATTCCTGTGTAAAGGTCATTGCCTTCAACGACTAGTTACCCAATAGGAATCTAAGGTCCATAACCCAAAAAGCAGCCAGCCTTGAACCGCTGCAGAGTGCTGGCGTATTGTAGATAGCACTAGGAGCTATAGCACCTATAGTACCATCAGCTGACAGCAGCAGGTTTGTAACTCATGGGACACTTCAGGGTTCTCTTCAAGTGGGGCTCTGCTGGGGTTAGCTCATTGCAAACTGAGGTTGCTCTTTGCACATCTACCACATGGACACCCGCTCGGTCAGCCACCAGCATGCCCAGTACACTCAGCACAATGTTGCCATCAGATGGGGCTGCATGTCACATCCCTATTTCTCACTGTGACTAATGAGCCGCATAGAAAATGTACCCGCTTTTAGTGAAATGAAGAATACAGAGCTATTATTTTATCCTATAAGAACACACCTGCACCCATTAGTACAGAGTTCATGCAACTGGTTAGGAAGAAATCAGGAGCAGGCTGTAAAATACATGTCATTATAAGCATTCGCAATACATTCTGCTGACTAGCAGTCACACCTGAAGTGGAAATATTTCTGTGCTTCAGAAAGCACTCATACAGGACTCCACTTGGCCCTGTATACTTACCACTATCTTTATGACACCATCCTGCCTCTTTGCTAAGTACTCCTGAAAGGAAATTCAGGTGTCAGCCTAGCATATCTATCTATGGCACATATTTCCCACAGCCTCCCCTCACAGGCAGTAAGTGCAAAATAAGCTTTACCTCATTCCAGACCAGACAATCAAGGGAATTTAGAGGTTGGATCTGGTTAGAGATTACAACACATGCGGGTGTGCAACGATGTATATGCCTCTACTTTAATTTCTGAATATGCTGCTTGTACTGAGAAGGGTCTAACTCAAGATTGCAGAAGTTGAGCAAAACTTTCCCTCTCATTGCTCCTTCTGCAGCCAGGTGACATCTAAGGGCACAAAAAGGAATGTTGAAGCTGTTGGTCTTGAAACACTGAAATAGAAATCCTGTGGAAATTAAAATATCAACTATGCTTACAAGTTACCAAAGTCAATACCATAACAGCATATGCTCAAAGTGACCAAAAAAAGACTGTGATTCTTTTATATCAGCTCTTCTGAACTTTTTGAGATATTGATTTTGCAACTTGAACAGCTTTAAATGTGTATGCATACAGGTAGAGAGTGAGTTCTGCATGGTTTCCTATAACAAGAAAAAATTTGAGTATATCCAGCAAGTCTTTTAAAATGCCTGGGTATACATTTTATAACTCTATGTAGTTTGAAGTATTTTGTTTCAGCATTTGGCAACACTTGTACAGCTCTGGATAAGTGTATTTTCTCTTCACATCTTCTTTCTAAGCCAAGGCAATCTCTCTTTCTAGGTTCCCACAGATAAGACCAACAGAAGTGCTGAACCCTGCTTTGAACGTAGGAAAGGAAGCTACTACTGGAATATGCTCTCTGAGAATGCTGCAGCTTGTAATCCTCATTTTCTTTGCTTCCAAAGGACCCCAGGTCTGTTGTTCTTGAAGGCACATGAAAATCCCATTGGGGATGGTCTTTGCAGGGCTTCAGAGATGCAGGGAAGGTGTTTGCACATAAGGATTGAGATGATCTGAAGGAAACGTGGGAAGGAGAAATCTGGGTTTTGCAGATGGCTATTTTAGTGTCCAAAGAGGCTTCTCCTAGTTTGCTAGTACTCTTTCTTGTCTTAATTTGCTTGATTTTTTAAGTATCTGGTAAGGTGTCTAGATCCAGGAAAAGGTGCTCTGATAATGGGCATGTAGAAATTGGGAATGAATAAATAAATAAATTACCACCTGAAGTGCACTATTGTCACCCCAAACTGTGATGCCTGACATGTCTTACTGCTTAAATATAACATTAAGCACTTATTATATGTGCAAGTTTTCTTATTTCACACAAAAACAACTTTAGAAAGAATTAAAAACAAAGAAAAAATGGCAAAACCCTCTTGTTTACTCCTAATTCTTCTTTTGGCTCGTGTTACAAGAAGCAGTCTCTTCCCTGAGGGATGCCACTTCTGCAGCACATTGCAAAAACAAAAACCCACCCCCACATAACAAAAAAGAACACAGCGTTAGTTAGCACAATTAGACTCACACTTCAGTATTTCTACTGTTGGCATTCATCCTTTGCAAGTTTTGCCACATTATTAGCGACATTAGTGGTTGCTAATACACATGGATGCAATTAAGAGAGCACAAAGAAAGGATTCACAAACAAGCAGATGAGCTTTGTATTTGGAGAGCTGAATCACTTATTCATTTTTCTGTTTAAGCTGTGAAAGGAGGGTAGAGACTGATCAGTATGAAGAGTCTTGCAGCAAAGCTTGTAGCATAGATATAAAAGTGTATTAGAAAGAGAAATTTCTTTTACACTTTGTGCTGTTTCTCTTTTTATAGGATTTATGTCTGCTCTTCAAGGTGAGGAATATGTTTTCATTTGGATCTGTATAACAATGTTGTTGACACAGAGGGCATAATTCTACAGACCACTGAAGTCATCACAAACTACTGATGGAAATAATTCATTGCAATTTTTTTCTTTTTTTATCTCAGCCCAAGAGACCTTGAAGATTTTCAGCCAAAATTTTACTAAAATAATTTAATTTCCTGATAACCTACTTTTAATCTATAAACAGCATCTATGTTCCCTCTTTTGGAGAATTTCCATTCGTGTATATTTCCGGCAGAACATTGTAAGAGCCTCACTGGGAATTACCACATAATGAATAAATGCCAAAGCTGAGCTGAGATGCTGAGTTTACCTCCAAAGCTGTCTCTTCGTGCTTTCCAGGGACATTGACACCATTCTGATTTTTACTTGGGACTCCAGAGGAAGCCTTGAATAGAATTAATTTAAGACAAGAGATTCTGCCTTGTGTGCTACCAAGGGGCCTCAGGATTTTTATTGAGGTCACTAGGCAGTCATGAATATGCATTGAATATGAACGGTTGTCCAAATGGCCTATGTGAACAAGAATAGCAGCTATATTGGCACTTACATCTGTGTTTTCCCTGCTGAAGATGAAGAGTTCCCCATTTTTTATGTGGGATCCTGGATAGAAAAAGGTTTGGAGGAGAGCAGAAAAGGATATAAACCTGAATTCTGCTTTGCTTCTCATTGCAAACAGTTCAAGCATATCTTCCCTGGATACAGCTGGCTATAGGAATGAGTTTGTGTAGCAACTCGAACACACAAAATAGGCTGAATCATGGAGAGATTCAGTGCATCTCGGTTCAGATAGTAAGGTAGGAGCATGGGATGACTGGTCCAGCTATAGATGTCAATATTTCAACTGTCTGGAGGATTTTCTCTCCTCTTTAGGAACAGTGGGTGCTCAGGAAGATGAATTGCTCTTTTCAGGAGCAGTAAATAGCCCTTTTACCAATCCAGGTTTTTTTTAAATAAAGTGCTGACAGAGATTCAAAGTTACTTGAGGGTGCCCCTCATAGCTACCTTTTTTGAGCTGTACAATTTGCATATCTGGTTATATTCCCTGTCGTGGTTTAACCCCAGGCAGCAACTAAGCACCACGTAGTTGCTCGCTCACTTCCCCCTCACCCAGTGGGATGGGGGAGAGAATCGGGGCGGGAGGGGAAGTAAAACTCATGGGTTGAGATAAAAACGGCTTAATAGAACAGAAAGGAAGAAAATAATAATAATATTGATAATAAAATTACAACAATAATAACAAAAGATTTAAAATATACAAAACAAGTGATGCACAATGCAATTGCTCACCACTCACCGACCTATGCCCAGTTAGTTCCCAAGCAGCGATCCACCACTCCCCAGGCCAACACTCCCAATTTATATACTGGGCATGACATCACATGGTCTGGAATACCCCTTTGGCCAGTTTGGGTCAGCTGTCCCACTGTATCCCCTCCCAACTTCTTGTGCCCCTCCAGTCTTCTTGCTGGCTGGGCCTGAGAAGCTGAAAAATCCTTGACTTAGTCTAAACACTACTTAGCAACAAGTGAAAACATCAGTGTGTTATCAACATTCTTCTCATACTAAAGCCAAAACATAACACTGTACCAGCTACTAGAAAGAAAATTCTATCCCAGCCAAAACCAGGACACGCCCTCAAAAAGGGGGTGAATAAACTGAGTGAAATCTAGACATTTTCTACTAATTTTGGAGCTGATATGGGCACTTAATTCTAACCACATGAGCAGTCCCATTGAGTTCAAAATGCATTAGCCCAGTAAGACTCTGTCTTGACTTAATCATACTGAAGTATTGTTCTCTATCACAGTTTGAGCAATTGCTGTGAACCGGTGGATAATTGTAGGCAATTTCAACAGTACATGCAAACTGACTCATCTCTTTCAAACAAACGTCAGGAGGAAATAGCGAGAAACATTTACTTACATAAACGTCTCAAGATTTCCTTCAAAATGTTCAGATCCGAGCACTAGTGGCTTTCATGAAAACAAAAGCTTGATTTTAAACAAGCTGTGTCAACAGGAGCTCTCTGGTGACTACCAATGGACCTTATGTCCCTGCCCTAAAGTTTGGGGTCTCCAAATGCAGTGATTCTATAAGACCTGAGTAAGTATTTTAACCCCACCAGAAATAAGGGAACATTTGGGATCTGAACCTTTTCCCTGCAGTGCTGCCTGAAAAAGTCTTCTGGGGCACCAAGACTAACAACTTGATAGGGAGTTAATTACCACTGGATTTATTTTTATTATCAACAGGAAGCTAAGAGGTTTGTAGTATGGCATGGTTTGCTTCCATAGCAGCTAGGAATAGCCATGAATAAATCATGAAGATCCTTAGGAGTGTTCATATATTTGAATTACAACATGTTTCCTCAGCTAATTAAGAAATATTCACCTGAGTGATTTGGACTCTGGCACATATTCCATATTGGTCATGTCAGCATTATACATATTTTCCCTCTGAACCTACACTATATTGACAGACTAGTTTGCAGGCATATGTATTACACATTGTCTGCCTAGCAGCCCCTAAATGAAAAAGGAGTCATTTTCTAGAGATGTTTTCTCTATGGATTTGCACCTCTCCCCAGATTATTAGATCTTCTTCACCCCCAGTTCATAATATCTAATTACCCTGCTAGCCTGTGCTCTATTATTTAAAGCCTAGCCCTTACTTATTGAATTTTATAGTTTAATATTAATAGATCAGAGGTTAACTGGCTCAATATTACAAAAGGAGTCACTGGCTCAGTATTACAAAAGGAGTCAGGATTATGTTGAGCTCCCTGATAGTAGTAATCAGGATTTAATAGAGAACAGAGAGCAAAAAATGCTAGCCACAGCAGGGTACAAAGGAGAAACTCAATATTTACAGACATGAATGTCTCCTACCTGAACCGCAGGCAGTTCTGAGCAGGTTCTACCACCTGCTGAATGGTTTTCACCTGGAGCTTGATAAAGTTGACAGAGAAGCTTCAAGAATTCAGTGGATCAGATCACAGCCAAGGAAGAGATATCAAAAAAGCAATATTTTATCCAATTAAACCTGAATACTCTTAACACTAAAATAGATACACTACCATTAGGTGACTGTCCTAACTGAGTGGGCAGGAATGATACACGGTTAATTGTCCATTTCTCATCCGTTTCCCCTTGCATTTTGTATGTGTTAAGGATATGGTGGTAATAATGGTGTAGTCTTTTAAGGATACAAGGGAAGCGATGTGCATAGGGCAAGATGACTTTATTTTTATTAGACTACCTGATATAGTCGGAAAAATCATAAAAGCTTTTGATCATCTGTTACATACCTATGGGCTAAATGGGCTGCTTGCCATGGTATGAGAGGGGAAGACAAACTAGGCGGCCAGCAGCTTTGATCTTCCAGATAATAATAAAGTAAAATCCCAGTCCCACTAGCCCTGGTGCTTTATGAAGTGTTGAGAGCCTTTTTTTCTTTCTTTCTTTCTTTTTTTTCTTTTTTTTTGAGGTTCAGATGTACAGTCAGGTTACTGAGGAATGGCTACCAGGGGCTAGCTGAGCATTGATAACCATCCACCGGCACTGCTGCCCACAGCAAGTACAGAGTAACGCAAGTTATTTTCATCTCAGTGGAAGAAGCTTAAACCTCATTATCTCACATTTACCAGGACTTAGAGTACTCCCAATACAGTTATTTCTGCTACTCTATTCTTGTCTTTTCAGAAACACGGAGTAACATTCTATGCCTCGGTTATGAATTTAGGTTTAGACCGGTTTCCAACAGCCTTTTCCCTGATTTTAGGAGGGCATTTTTGACAGTTTGGATTAATTTTACACAAGAAATCACTTTTTACAGTAACTGTAAACTGCATCATGCTTCTTCCAACATAAGTCACAGAAGCAATTTCTTCCACTTAAGTGAATAACAGTTTTACTATTACTGACATCAGGATTTCAGTTCATACTTCACTTTTCCTTATAAGCATGAGCTCAGTGTAAGCGGCCTCTTAGTAGAAGTTGTTCTAAGGACTATCAAATAGTGGGTCACACACAAAGCTTATCTGAAGAGCAGGATTTAAGTAGTCAATCTCGTCTATGACTCAAATTATTAGGTCAATTCTAAAAGCCAAAACATCCCTAACCCCGTTGTTGTCAGTACTTATTGTCCAGGGTAGGAGCTCACACCTGTATAATAAATGAATCATTCCCTGTTGAGGATGATCTCTCTATTTGCAGAACTCAGTAGCTTTTAGGCTTTTAAAACCACCATGCTCCTTCCAAGCCAAACAATTCCAATTACCCTTATTAGCACTAAGTGTAATTGCTTGCAGTATCTTTTTAACACCCACACTGAACACAAAGTTTTGGCACTCTAACAATAGCCTTTTATCTGGAGTTTGCTTCTGAAAGCGTGCAAGCTTTTAGGGGGTAGGTGAAGCAAACAAAATAATAGTTTTGAATTCATGGAAGAGCACTGAATCAAACTGAATCATTTTAAGAAGCTGAGTTCAGTGACACTCAGACTCCATTATCCGCCAAGAGGTGAACCTAAGCCTCCCAAGGTATAGAGCATTCCCACTTCCAAAACAACAAGACTTTATTAGCCTGTGTGAAAGCTGACAGCAAAAGAAAACAGTTGTGCAGCAGACAGTAGGACTCAAAGCACTTTTTCTGGCTCTGAGGGCTGAGAACTAACTGGGTCACAGCAAGATCAGCGGTTAGTAATAGCCAAGAGCAGAGGTGCAAAGAGGAAGAATTTGCTTGTGAGCAGGCAGAATTTGCCACAAGGATATTCCTGTCCCCATGGAGTCTCCATGTTTTCATTGTGAACTTTTCCTTTGTGTGCGGGATCTTGTGCTGGTATTCTCCAGCCTTCCTTCCCTCTAGCAGAAAAGCATCAAAACAAAATACCTCCTTCACAGAGCTATTATTGCCTGTCTCCTCAGCAGAGGCAGAACCGCTATGCCTTACCTTGAAAATGCCATCAAAAATCCAGGGAAAACAACTCAGTTCACTGTGCATCTTGGCAGGACACCTTCAAGCCTGCAGCCTTCCTGGCACCTCAGCATGAGGAGAAATGGAGATGCACACCTGACAGATACCAGACTCTGCGCAGGAGGAGCTGGACCCAAAAGCCTGGGTCGTCCTTGGCTCCAAAAAAAAAGAAGGCTATTGGCAAATCACCCTCTGGGACAGCTGTTTCGAAAAAGATTAGCAGGGGAAATCCAGTCTGACTTCTTTTGGAGTTTTTTGGACTTGGCCCCATGACTGCTCCCAAACTAGGCACCATGGAGAATTGGCCCTTGGGCTATGCAGGGCCATGCCCTAGGGCTCCCCATAGCTCCGGTTCCATCTCCAAATCCAGCAGGAGACAATGGGTGGTACCAGAGGCAGGTCGTGGTCCTACAGGTTCTGTAATGACACTTGTACCCCCAACCTCCTCTGCCCCCAGTTCCCCAAATCCTCAGTGGTAATTGCAAGCTACCAGCCCCTTGTGATCTTGTAGGTGGAAATGGCATGAAGTGGGATACACTTTTCATAATAATTGATAATTGCAAGAAAAGATAAGAATTTACCCAAAACCATGATCCCAGCTTTGATTATTGAGGTGGGTTGTCACTGGCTGGATGCCAGTTGCCCACCAAACCCGCTCTATCACTCCCCTTCGTCAGCTGGACAGGGGAGAGAAAATATAACAAAGGGCTCATGGGTCAAGATAAGGACAGGGAGAGATCACTCACCAATTACAGTCATGGGCAAAACAGACTCAGTTTGGGGACAATTAACTTAATTTATTGCTAGTCAATCAGAATAGGGTAATAAGAAATAAAACCAAATCTTAAAACACCTTCCCTCCACCTCTCCTTTCTTCCTGAGCTTAACTTTACTCCCAAGTTCTCTAGCTCCTGCCCTGCAGTGGCCCAGGGGGACGGGGAATGGGGGTTGGGGCTGGTTCATCACACGTTGTCTCTGCCACTTCATCCTCGTCCTCAGGGGGAGGACTCCTCACACTCTTCCCCTGCTCCAGTGTGGGGTGTCCCACAGGAGACAGTCCTCCATGAACTTCTCCAACGTGAGTCCTTCCCATGGGCTGCAGTTCTTCATGAACTGCTCCAGCGTGCGTCCCTGCCACGGGCTGCAGTCCTTCAGGCACCGCCTGCTCCAGTGTGGGTCCCCCACGGGGCCACAAGTCCTGCCAGAAAACCTGCTCCAGCATGGGCTGCTCTCTCCATGGGTCCACAGGTCCTGCCAGGAGCCTGCTCCAGCGCGGGCTTCCCACGGGGTCACAGCCTCCTTCGGGCACCCACCTGCTCCGGCGTGGGCTCCTCCCTGGGCTGCAGGTGGAGATCTGCTCCCCCGTGGACCTCCCTGGGCTGCAGGAGGACAGCCTGCCTCACCAGGGTCTTCCCCATGGGCTGCAGGGGAATCTCTGCTCCGGCGCCTGGAGCATCTCCTCCCCTTCTTCTGCACTGACCTGGGGGTCTGCAGGGCTGGTTCTCTCACATCTTCTCACTCCTCTCTCCGACTGCAGTTTCTGTGCCCGCTGCAACTTTTTTCCCTTCTTAAATCTGTTCTCCCAGAGTGCTACCACCATCGCTGATGGGCTCGTCCTTGGCCAGCGGCAGGTCTGTGTTAGAGCTGGCTAGCAGCTTCTCACAGAAGCCACCCCTGTAACCCCCTGCTACCAAAACCTTGGCACACAAACCCAATGCAATTATTTAGGTGCCTTTTGTATTCTCAGCTGAAACACAGTCCTATCCAAATTATAGCTCCATATGTACAGACACGGTCCGTTATATTTCTCCTTCTATGAAGGGAATGCGGTTCTTCTTAGACAAATGCCATCAGCAATGCCAAGCAATATCCTTGTTGGGAAAATATTGCCTTATTTCTGAGGAAATGGGTTTGCCTTTAACAGGCCAGGACAGTTTTATGTAACCACTGACTAATGTCAAGATTTCTACAATAATTATCCTCTCTCCAACTCCAATTTCCAAGAACTCAACCAGCAGCAATTCCTTATCAGTTTATATGCAATCACTGCTGGGATTTCCTTTACATCAGCAACAGATACCTAATTATTTTTAGTGATCTCATTATGTAAAACACTTCAGTGACCAGGACCTAAAATTAACAAGATCTTGGGGAGCCAAAAAATAAAAGACCATCATATCTCATTTGACTTTACTGAACTCAATTTACTTTTATGAGATTCACTTTTTTTAAGCTATCATTTTTTACCCACTCATTTGATTATTAAATTTTTTGAGTTAGGAAATAATTCACATTGTAAGACTGCTGCTGTTTTGCTGACATAAGTGCTGAAAGTATTGCTGGAGACATGCTTCTGGTAGTGTCCTGTAATGAGATGACTCTGTCATCAGTGAGTTTAGACAGACTTGGAGATGCTGCTTCCAGGGCTGACAAACTGGAGGCATTCTAGTTCACAAGAGGCAGTCGGGGTATTATCAGACACTTCATAGTCCCTGCAAAACACCACACAACATCAACGCCATCACACAAGGGCTCCATGCTGCTCTGGGGACAGCTGTGCTTCCAGTACACCGTAATCAAGCTGCTTCATCTATGCTGTATCCCTACTCATTTCAGCTGCTGTAGCTCAAGTACAGAAATACAGTGAAGGAGGCACAGACACAAGTGCCCTACTGCTATAATTCATAGATGTGCTCACCAGTAAATGATAGTTCAAAGTCCTTAAATGGATAAATATATTTATTTGCATCCCAATACCAGATGAGTAGTGAGAGAAAGCATAGAAATACAAACAGGTTTTAATGTCAGAGGAATGAATATGATTTCTGATGTCTGTAATGTTAACAAGTGCTGAAGAGTGGGAAGATTAAAATGAGAGATCCCTGGGGAATCCAAGAGATTCCTCCCAAAAACTCATTTCATGACACCACTGCAGGGAAAGACAATCTATATTTTGCAAAGTGTGGCCCAGACTCTGAACTGTCCTTTAACGATCTCCTCAGTAACAGAGGTGGGACAGTAGGGGAAAGAAGTACCGTGCTAAGTTATTTCTTTCTACCACTACAAAACAAGACACTTATTTATACATTTTTCATTCTTTAATGTTTGCTTACTCAGCATCTCCTAAAACGAAATCAAACCCAATGTCTGGAGAAAGACAAGCAAAGGACAACAGCCCAGCACAATCAGTAGGAACTCTTGAACCAGGAGGGCTATGTTCATCTCCCAAGCTTTTCAGGACTGGTCCTGGCTGTAAAATGAGGAGAAGCAGGAAACAGCTCCCGTTCACACTGGGAGACTGGAAGGCAAAATGGGGCTTGAGGCTAGTTGTGCCTCTAGAGAGGTAGGATCAGATTCCGTGGGAGAGACAGTTTGACTCTTTTGTTTTGTTTGCATTGTGGCTCTCTCCACACGACGGCTGCCCTTGATGCTAATGGCATGGGAAGGGAGCGGTGCCTCCTTGAGTTACCTGTTACGGCTGCTGATGATAGCTGGAAATCGTCTCTCATTTAAAATTGTTGTTTTCCAGCTCATGCTGAGCTCCTTGTTTGGAGTTGGCCTGTGCTCACGTTCCCAATCAGTGAACACAAGCATTTTCAGGGAAGAAACAGTGTGTGAAGGTTGGGTGGGATGTGGCTCTCCTCCTCCCTCACCACCAGGCTCTTCACATCAGGCCCTGAAGACGTCAAACTAGTGATGCTCTTTGAAAGATGGGGCCTCATGTTCTGAAGTTAATGGAGCTGGGTGTATTAAAATAGAGAAAGAAAAATCATTAGGCCTGATTTATGTCTATCTCTGGAGTACTACCAGGGACAGCAGAAGATTTAGGCAGAAGCGGTGTTGTTTAGGTGTCCTCAACACACCTAGGTAAGAGACACTGGAAAAGTACAGGGTTCCTCTATGATAAGGAAAGACAGCAGTACAGGAAAGCAAAAGTAAATGCAAATTAACTTTGCCCCAAGGGAGGCAAGATACCAAAGGAAAAAACAGCTTTGCAGAGCTCATATGACGAACCATTAGCTATGAACTTTGTAGGCCCAGAAGTACTGTCAGAAGACAATGAATCTGCTGTAGTGGCTCAGGGGAAGGTGTAATTAATTAGAAAGACCAGCCTACTCTAGCATTGGTCTATGGAGTGTTTAGCATTAAACTGATGGTTCTTTCTAACCATTTCCTACACCACCAAAATTAAAATTCCAGCTCCATTGCCCTCCTGTTTCAGCCATTCCCTCCCAAAAGAGCATACAACAACAGAAGACTTTCATACCCTGCTCTATTGCCAGCCCTTTCTCACATACCCCCACATGTATATACACACTGCCTCTCCAAAGAGTCAGAAAAATTCAGCCCACTCATCACAGGGAGCCTCACGACCTTCTACTAGGCAAAACCTCACGTAGTCTGACTCATCCACTGCTCTTCCTCCTGGTCCACGTGGACTTCCTCTGTGGAGCTGCACAGGAATAAGACACACAGTACTTCAGTAGGAAGAAGAAAATGAGGTATATCTGGGGATAATAGGGAAATATGTGAGGATAATGTCTTCTTCCTTAGGGGAGTATCACACAGAATGCTGACCAGAAAACATTATTCTAGAAGTTACTTCATTAATTTAATTTAAATCATTAATCCTCCCTTCTACATATTATTATTTTTGTTCAGATCCCACAGAGCCAGGATATTCATCTGTCACCTTTATAAGCAGCAGATAGGAATGCAGCCAACCAACCCAACAAGACGCACCTGAACTATTGGGTTAGACAACACAGAACCAGCAAATCTCCCTTAAAATAAGAACTGGAGTAAGGAGGCGAGTTCCTGCATGAAGAGAAGTAGTGCAAGCAGCCAGGTTTTCATCAAGGGAGGAAGCAGTCTGTGAAAGAAAGAAGAAGAAAATATCACTTTTCTTTTTCTATAAGTAGGTAGAAATCCTATTCCATAAATAACTTAGAAAGATGCTGAAGAAACGGCATGAATGCACAAAAATGAAAATAACACTGCATTCACCAGCAGAGAAACTAATAGTTGTTTCCACATATGTTATAAAATATGGGGGGTAACTTAGTCCCTAAATGGGCTCCCAGAGAGTAGAATATCATTAATAAGGATGGGTTTCAGTAACGAGCTGTACAAAAATATCCTCTGGATTTGAAAAACTCTCTTTTTCCACCTGGATCAAGTTGAATCATCTTTTCTTGTTCTCCAAATTAAAATGGATTGAACAGAACAAAAATCTTAACGTATAGCTTAAGAGAGGATACAAATTCCTTTTCAAAGGAAAAAATTAAGTGCACGGGGAAGTTATTGTGCAAATTGGAGACAAGAGTCTCTCTGAGGCGAGCAATATGAGCTTTCATAAAAATGCAAACACTGGAGCAGAGAAGTTTTGCATTAATGATTTCAATCAGGTGGGCAGAATAAATATACTAAAACAATGCATAAAGAAAGTACAGCAAAAAGACCAACACAAAGACTAAAAGCACACAGTATATTATCTGTAAGAGCACAAAGAACAGGGAACTGCTATCACAGGGAAAGGGGTGGGAGTTATCCTTAAAGCAGAACAGGATCAAAGTCAGCACATGTCTGTAGCATTATGTCTTATTAATAAGATTTATTTGAGCATGAGTGACTGGCAAAAGCGGGTGAATTGGGATTGAATTGTTACATGAACCTCAATAGAATTATTATCCAACTGCAGAAGACTGACAAAAATTTGTCAGGTTCTACTCAGTTATGATAACCATGGACTCAAAAGATGATTGTGACCCAAAACTTTGCCAGCAAAAAAGAAGTTATATCCTGACATTTTAAAAAAAAAAAAAAAAATTAAGAAAACAACAACAACAACAAAAGTCAAAATCCACCATTTTCTTTGCAGGAGAACAAAATAGGGTTATAATTTTCATCTCGACATTTCATTGAAATAGCCAGGTCAATTAACAATGCTAAGAAGAAAAATGAAAGGCTGCAATTAAAATATTGCAACAGTAGTCCAGAAACCTTTTGAAACAACATCAGATAACCTGTGCATAGAGAATATAACCAGAACACATACACTTACATGCCTCTTAGATCTAGAAATTTCCCTCTTTGGTCTAGAGAAAGCTGCTTCATAAAGAGAGAAAAGTATTAGTGAGTACTGGTTTGAGAACCAGGGTTTGTGCTGATGCCTTTTGAATTCATGACAAGGAGAACCTCCCCTGTGATTTCAGGAAACCTTGCTGAGGAAGCTCTGAGCATCCTTTACTTGGTCCCTGGTGGAAGACAGAAAATGTTTGGCTTCAGCTCAGTCTGAAGGAGGAAGGAGAAATCTATCTATGGCTTTTACTTTTATTAAAGCTGGTAAATTTAAAACATGGAATGGGCTTTTTCCTTTTAAGCAACTCAGCAGAGGGCTGCTGAAGGTTACTATTTCCCCACATATGCCATATACTACATTTATCCATAAATAACTACAGAAAGCACTAACAGCTTGAAGCTCTAAGAAAAGTTGTAACAGGTTTTTTAAAAAGAGAAATAAAGATAGCTAACATAGTGTAAACATTAGACTTAGATTGCTTGTAGGTGTATAATATGTATTTAACCCTGCTTGTAGTTTAGTCAATGATTTTGAAAGTCCCTCCCAAAACCAGAAAAAGACTTATAGCATTTGGGAACCAATCCAATTTCCATTACATTCCCTGTTATTTCGAGGAAAAGCAAATGGTTTCTCAGGGGAGGTGTAGAGCAGCAGAATTAAAATTGTATAGACCAGCTCATACAGGGCAATGAAGATAGATCTATGCAGGGCCAGCTGCTCCACTCAGAAGCCCCAGAGTAAATTCACTTCACTACAAGCCACACTGAATTTTTTTCTAAATGCTCACCAGTTTAGCAAGGAACAGAGAAGACCCCAATGCCAAGTACCAGAGTTGTATTTTTCTAAGGGGAAAAAAACCCAACCCCAAAACCCAAACTACATCAACAGGTTTTACAATCCACGTGGACTTCAAACCTGGTCTGCAGATTGATACAGAAATAGATACCTGGCAGAGACACACTCTTTACTCTTCAACTCTTCGTATGTGCAAGAAGAAACATGCTGAGCACCAATTCTTATACCAAATGTTAACAATGCTGGCCATTGAAGTTTCAATGACAGAGCTGTAGAGTGGGGAAAATTGAAGGAGTCCCTCATGGCTCTACAAGAAGTCTCCCAGGGACCAGCAAAACCAGAAGGTACTCTTGTACTTCCCTCTCCCTCAGAGTCGGCACAGCTGAAGGGAACACCCAGGAAAAAAACAGGCAACACGGAGCAAAACAGGCCTCGCGGGGCAGCTCTGGGCGGTGCTGCCACAACAGCACAAATGCACTAAGAAGAGAATTCCGTTGGAGGACAGTGGTGGAAGGAGCCCTTCCTGGTGATGATGAGAAGTGCTGAGCTGTTTCTCATGACCTTCAGCATGGGTGACTGGCTGTGCCCTCTCCACGTGCCCTTGCTCTTCAGAGTTGCTGAATGACATTTTAAACAAAACAAAAACAGAAGGATCTCCAGCTGCTGAGAGGATCTGAGACAAGCTTCTTGTGCAAAGTACTGTTCCAAAGAGATAATCATTCAAAGCTTAAATGCTGCAAGAACCGTGACCTCTCAGCTTTCATGCATGAGCTGCACAGTAATTCCCACCCTTCACCTGCTCCTACTGAACTTTTGCAGTCTTTTCCTCCAACTCTAAATCAAGTGCTTGCCCTCCAGAGTCTCTCAGAAATCAAAAGCAAGCTGTGGAGCAAAGCCATCGTGTTTTGCTGAGGTTGTATAACTGACAGCTTGCAGTCTTCCCGAGAACAGAGGCGCAAAACTTTAAAGTACCTTGCAAGCGCAATGTAGCTGCTTCACGCGCTTTGATCTTGCTGCTCTCTGTTTCCAGGTGAGTGAGTGGCATGTACAGCTGGAAAGGGTGAGATATTGCCTCTAAACACACTGGGAACAACAGTACGACATGAGCCAGTGTTAATCTTGCCCTCCGAATAACTGATGCTTTTGCTTAGTGCTTGTACACAAGTCTTACCCCTCAGACCAAGTCTTGACTCTCCATCAGTTTTTATTTGACCCTTGGTGCCATTCTGCAGTCTAAGAAAGAGTTTAGAAATAACAGCAGGCGAGATTCTTCACAAAGGCTGTTTTTCAGTGAGGAAGGGGAAAGATTAGGGGTAAAGCAGATTCGCAGGGGTCCTTAAATCCATTCTCCCTGTGCCCCAGCAGTGGCTAGATAGGGATGAGGAAACAATCTTTTCACTTGACTGTTTAACCAACACAAGGCTGGAATAAAGTCATTAATGATTTAGAGGAATCACAGAGCGGCCAGTGGATAAAATTATATATGGGATGCCCTTTTCTGTTATTTCCTGACTTAAATCCCAACCCAAGGCTTGCTAGCCCAGCTCTCAGGCTTCCCTGACCCCTTTCTACACCCTCGGTATATACAGGGCAGTGGGGTGGGATGGCTGTCAGCCATGTGAAAGAGAAGGTTGGATCCTCAACCAGCCCCCCCCGGTATCTTGAGACTTACCTGCTGGCCACAGGGAGACGAAGCACATCTTTCAGTACAAATGCACTTTTCTTAATTGCCAAAGACTGGCTTTGGGTTGAACATAGCTAACAGAAGGGAACAAATAGGTCAGTGCAAGAGAAAGCTAAAAAGTAAGACAGGCAGATTCAGTCTAGTGGAGCTACAGGATTTTTAAGTAGAAGCTAATCTCCTAAGCATTAATTTTATTTTATGAAATCCATTTAACTTGCAGAAGTCCTGCATGCCTGGACAACACCAAGAGAAGACAATGAGAAAGCCTTGGGACAGAGACAGTCGCAAACAGGAAAACACCCAGACATGTGGCCCCTAAGAGAAAATACATCAGGCATTCCACTGTGATTCAACATGGCTGATGGATGAGGTAAGAACCTCAAAAATAAAAGTGAAGAAACTTCTAGGAAGAGTATAAATGTCTTAAAACCTTTTAAAATGTAAATCTCTCTCTGTCACTTGAACAACTTGGCCATGTAGCTGCTTTCACTGCTTTTAGGAGGAAGATGTAACCGGCACAGAGGTTATAGCCAATGTTTCCTCCTTTGTAGTTTAGTCCCACGTCTTCCCTGGGGAAAGAACAGCCAGGTTCAAACTGGCTCTTGTTCCTCTAGCAAATGAAATACAGAACAAATTTGCTGCATTCTTTATATTTGCAGTCATTAGCCTTTTAAATCAGAGGAAGAAATACTTGAAAGGACACATTCTCAAGTACTTTTCCTATAGTTCAACTTTATTTTCCTTTTCTTTTCATAGTTTGCAACAGCCTCTTAGGAGCTTAAAAATACACGTTGCTTCATTTTCCTACCAAACGTGTCTTTTTCCATTTGTCAAACACTAATTCCCTGCACCCCTTGTGTTACTCATTAAGCTTAAAATTAACATGCAAGTAAACAGCTAGAACCTTGTTTGTGCATCTGCATCATCAGAGACGACAGGAAAAGAAATGTCATGTTGAGTCCCTATCCTCACAGCACGTCTCTCAGAGCACAATGATAGTAAAACCAGTGAAGTTTTGAGCCCTGCTATTCCACATGGGTAAGTATAAACAACGCTAGATCTTCAAGGCAGCTTTCACTGATTCTCAGATGAAGGGGAGGGAGAAAGACTTTGGCTCAGAAAAGTCCACAAAAAACTACCAAAAATTCCATCTGGCATTTGCTTCTCCTCAAAATTCCCTCCCCTCTGATTGATGTATAAAGAGAAAAATATTTACTACAAGCCAATGGGCACAGGCAACCACCCAGGGAGGTGCGGCTTGAAGTATTACAGAAAAAGGAGGAGGTTTTAATGGTGTCAGAAAAACAGGCTGTTGCATCCTTTTGTGCAGCACAGGTAATGAGCTGCCATCATATAATGAACTGAGACTATTTCATGTCTACACAATAGGTTTAAGGGGCTGAATTTTCCCCTGCTCTGTATGTCATTTTTCTACAGGTTGAAAGGTGAGAGCTGAGCACATTTTAGAATAACAAAGTTTGCTCCCACTTTCCACAGATCTAAAAAATTGGGCAAAGCCCCAAACAGGAAAATCAAACCCAGTGTCATACTGTTTTACTTACCTGTAAATACATAAATATATAAAACTGCAAGTTCCAGTCTGGTTAACTTGTATTGGGCATAGAGAAGTCCCATTGGCAACAAACTTGCCAACCCTTGAAAGCCATATTTTTTCTGGAGAGCAGAGAAAATTCCTTTTAATCAGTAAAGGAAGGGTTCATTCCACCCCAAAGGAACGACCTGGAAGTGACAAGGTCATGGCAGATGTCTAAACTTCCTCTACTTACATGGAGGACATGTGTGGACATGCTTCTCTCTACCAATGAGACACCTTTTTTTAGGCAGGTGAGGCTCACGGAGGAGGTCCCAGGGCTTGTGTCACTGCTGGTGTCTGAAATATGAAGCACTCAGATAGAAACCTGACCTTGAGGTCTCCTTTCTGACTTTGATAATTACTTCCTCTTGAGTAGTCGAAGAGGAGCAGTGTCAATGGCTGTGACTAAATGCATGAAGGAATCGTACTAATACAATTGAAATGCTAATGGCTCTAGACAACTTGCAAGAAGGTATCTTCTGCCAGGGAGCACTGAAGAAACCCTGAGCAACTCTTTTGTGTCTCAGCCTACTCACAGGAGAGCTCACAAGCTGTTTCAACCCTTAAGACACTGTTGTCTCTGCACTGCACCAAATGAAGCCCACGCACATGAAAAAAAAACAAACCAACTTTGGTTTCATTGGGAAGACACATGCAGAAGGCACTACGCACCATGGATAACAGTGAGGGAATTAAGGTAATGAGTGACATAATCCCTCTGATAAGAAATCTACTTTAATCCTCAGATATTTGGGACCAATTCCATCAACATTACTGTTCCTACCTTCCCCCACTGACATATTCTGATTTCACTGGGACCTACCCCCAGAGCAGAGCACCAGGACAGTGGGTCACAATAGTGACATTTCTGGAAGAAATAATCTTTTACTAAAAAAGACATATGACCTATAGTAAGTATCTTTTGTACTTCTGAATCTTTCAATAAAGTTACAGCAGCTAACTGGAGAGGGAGAAGCATGAAAAGACCAGATTTTAAATGCAAATGTTTTTCCCATCTTGAATTAAACTCCTGATTGTTTTCCTTAAATTTTGACATCCATGGGTTCAGCTGTCTCCCAAAGCAAATTTCATATCAGATTCTTCTCCCACTCCCTGCAGTATTCATGGATTGTAACATCATATGAGACCAATTATAACATCAGATCTTATCTCCTGTATCACCTGGCCACAGAATTTCTTGCCTTTATTGAAGATACACCTGCATCAAGCTGAATGATTAGTGTTTGTCTAAAGCATATCCCTTCAGTATTTCATGTTATTTCTTAACTAAATACAGGTTATTTAGAAAAGCTCTAAGAGACATTCTTTATATTACCGACCCACCAAACCACTTCAAGCTTATATCTCCAGCTAATTTATGTCTGTTTTCTGACAAGAAGCCATTTCCTTCAGCTCAGAAGGTGGCTTAATGCCTGTCTGGCTACCTAAGTGGCAATTCCATCTTTAATTAGAAAGTACTATTTCCACTACTCCATGTGTCTGGGAAATGAACTGTTTGTAATATCTCCTCAGTACAGAGTGGATCAGAAAGAAAATTTGGCAAGGGTTCTGCAGTTTCCTGCAACTCACACCAGAGGCTGGGGGTGGAAAACACAGTTATTAGTGGAGCTGGATGCCTAAAGAGACAAATTCAGACCTCATTCTACCAGATTCAGGATGACAAGGACAGGAAAGCACTGTTATCAGCTAGGCAAGGCTGGGATTTGAACCTGTTTCTGCCAAAGTGCAAGCTGACATCCTCCACCCAGACCCCAGAGGTAATGCATACACATGCACACTGCTGTGTCCTCATTTCCATGCAGAGTGCAGAACTTAGCATAACAAGCAGCTCAAATACCACCACTTTCATTTCTCTTCTTGGAAACCGAATGCCACTTAAGTACTTACAATTTCTATACCAAGAAGTACATTTTCTAAAGGTTACAGTCACCCGGAGCAGGGGATGAAAGCAACAACAAACGCAGCTTCCCTATCATCATTTCATTATGTACCTCAGTGTCAAACAACCTCTGCGTGACGGTATTCAGTTTGTACTTCAAAGTCCATAACAAAGTCCAGGGCAGCTGGGTTTGACAGCAGAGATGCTGAGAAGCAGCCTAGAGGAAGAAGTGGTGGAGAAGGAGAGATGGCAGCATCTGACAGCCTGGCATGGACAGCATCTCCAGGAAGGTGACGTTATGGGAACCCAAAGCCCCATGTAAATGATTGAAAAGGGAAAAGGGCTCCAAATGGGTTTCTGGGGGAAGACTCAACCTTGTTACCTGCTGAAAGCTACAGAAAGTCAAGGCGGCCAACTCAGAACCAAGGTCAACCGAGCACTCCAATGTGTGTTGTATACATGAGCTCAACAGCAGACACAAGGATGGTTGTGAGTTCAGTGGGCATAGCTGAAATTTCTTAGTTCAGGCATTCTGGTGTGGGTTTAGTTTGGTTCATAGAGAGTGGCTGTGTCAGCCTTGTGTCCCACAGAGAAAAAGTATTTCTGAAAGTAGAATGAGATGCATAAGGCAGAATGAAGCAGGACATGGACCTCTTGGAGCAGGTCCAGAGGAGGGCCACAAAAATGTTTTCTTCTATGAAGAAAAGCGGAGACAGCTGGGGTTGCTCAGCATGGAGAAAAGAAGGATCCAGGGAGACCTTATTGGGACCTTTTGATACTTAAAGGGGGTTTATAAGAAAGGGGGAGACAAACTTTTTAGTAGGACCTGTTGCAATAGGACAAGGGGTAATGGTTTTAAACTAAAAGAGGATAGATTTAGACTAGGTATAAGGAAGAAATTTTTTACAATGAGAGTGGTGAAACACTGGCACAGGTTGCCCAGAGAGGTGGTAGCTGCCCCATCCCTGGAAACGTTCCAGGTCAGGTTGGACGGGGCTCTGAGCGACCTGATCTAGTTGAAGATGTCCCTGCTCATTGCAGGGGGGTTGGACTAGATGACCTTTAAAGGTCCCTTCCAACCCAAACTATTCTAGGAGACTATGATTTTATGAATTTCAGACTGTAAATAAGGAGCATATTTTGAACGGGGAGTATGAAATATTCATAAACATAGTAAAATGCTGGACTTTCCATCTAAAGAGACAGCTGAACAACAACTGAGTAACATGCTGAGAGCTGTGCAAAAAAAAAATCAGCCCAAAGCATAACAGTGGTACAGGAATTTCTGAGCAAGACCATTTGCTCCAGAGAAGGATTCAGCAGGTAGCGTAGTGACACAATAACCCCTGTCCCATTTTCCACATCCACTAGAAATACAAGAAAGGAGAGGTCACACAATCCCTGACCAGTGAGCACTGTGAGTCCCTCATGCATCGCCTCTTGTTTGATCAATCGAGCAGGCACCTAAGCAGCACTATCTGGAAATGAGATGTAACAAAACACACAGGCCTCCAACTCTACTGAAAAGGGAATCATGCTGCTCCTCTAACAGTCTCCAGTAGGGCATTGTCATTCTGTTATATTTGTCCGCTAAATTAATCATTCAGCCTTGCAAGTATGCAAAACAAGTAAGTATTGATCTTGAGATTCATTGTGATGTATTGATACAGACTGCGATGCTGCAATACCATTAAGCACAGGCGACTGCTAATATTTCTGCATACTCATAGTCCAGAAGACCCTTTTCCCCCAAGCATCACAGAAACTATCCATTCAAATTCAACATTTACAGCAAATTCTATTTTTAGGCAGAACCTGAGCCTAATGTTTCTATTACTTTTTTAATCCAGTGGAAACAGTCTTTACAATTCAATTAATATCCCACTGCAGTGCCCCCAGCTGCACATTACAGCCTTGCAGGAAGAGAATCTAACACAAAATGCAGCAGAAACAAGAGGAAAACTAATCAAGCTCTTTACATTGGCCATGCTGTGAAGTCTGCTTATGGAGAATAGTGGCATACCTGTGAAATAGAAATGCAAGATAAAAACCCTGCTACTTTAATAATTTAAGGAGTCAGTAGGCCAGGACTTGAAACCATGGAAATGTTGTGTGTGGTAGAGGAACTACTGGACAGTCCCAGGGCCAGACCTGATAACCACATTTCCATACGTGCTGTTCCTGCAGCTCCCCATGTAGCTTTCCAGGCAGCCCCAGCCTCCCCGCCTGCCCCAGGCAGCTTTTCCTGCCCTACCCCTACAAGCCGCCCGCTGCGGCAAATTCCGTGGCAGGGCTGGGTACGTATCTCTGATACACGGTTGAAAATGCTTTGTTTCCTCTTTATGGAAACAATATGAGATTGTAATAACATTATTTTAGAAAACTTCTTTTTCCCATTTGAGCAAAATGACTCTGAAAATTTGGGTTGACGTACCTGTGTCCTCTGTCATGTCCCGGGTGGGACATTGCCGCTGAGAAATGCAATGTGACAGAGCTGGAATGCAAGTTGTCCACTCACCTAACATGTGTTTTCCATCCTATTTATGATAACATGACAATGGAGGAAGAAGCCAACACAGAGGGACAGAAAGAACTTCTTACCAAGGGAAAACTGTTTTCTTTACGATCCCTAAGTCATTTCACAGTTAATATACATACAAAAGCTTTTTTGTTCCTATTCATAAGCCCCCCCCCCGTGCTGTTCTAACAAAAGTAGTTTCAAAGCCGTTAGGTAGCAAGAATGCCAAATGAACCTACCTTTTATACCGCAGCACATTATCTTCCATAGGATAACTGTATCTCACAGTGCCTTAAGTTTTGCTAATAGATGCAGTTGTTTTACTAATCCAATCTGGCCAAAAATGGCACTTTCATATTTCACTGTAAGTTCAATGGCTCATGGCAGAAGAGCTAGGACATAATTCTGCCTTTGTATGAGCTTTTAGTCCTCTTTTGGAAAGATTAATCAGTTTGCAGGATTCCCTCCTCTTGCCCATCGAATGAAGACCATTCTTTAAGAGCTTTTAGCTTTACAAAAAAGATGTTGATTAGCTGGCTTATGGATCTCAGCAGCTCTGTTATTGCCTTTTCCATTATTCACACCTACATCAGCCTTACCCCAGCTGTCCTCCACCTTCTCTGTGTGCTGGCCTCTCTCCATTACCTTTCTAGCAGGTCCATATTTCAGTATATGATGGTCAAGGGAAATAGGACTGGCTGGAATGACATACAACAAGCCACAGTCTTGAACATCACCCAGAGAGGTCCATAAATCTCCTTTCTACTGTTTGTCCAACTGAATCCAGGTATTCTTTTCTAATAGATCAAGTCCAGACTTCCCCCCTTTTTCTTTAAAGGTCCTACATAAATCTTCCTACAATACGATCTCTTTTCCTGCTGTTTCTCTCATGTCCCTACACTCCACCCCACTTGCAACCCCCCAGATTTCTACTTAATGCCTGCAGCTTCATTGCGCTCACCCTGTGAAACAGATCCCCTGCCTTGATGTTCAGAGCAACTTCTTGCTCTCACAGATATGCCTGCTAACTTACTCCTCTCTTTTCTCTCTCCTTTGTCTTCTTTACATGGAGCTTACAAAGATTTCCAGCCTTTCCATGTCTCAACTGATCTTGATTCTGGTTTTGACAGGAGGATTTGAGCACACGAACACACTCCCACACTTCCCAGCTCTGAATAGGCAACTCACAGCCTGCAACAAACATGACATAATTCAAGATAATCTGACCTGTGGAGGGGGAAGAGAAGCTAAATCACTCTACCCTCACATTTTTTCCAGGCTAGGAATGCGTTAGCTGTCCTTGAGATGGGTTGTCACTGTCATCCCCCAGGTAATTTGTATGTTTTCCAAATCCCTGTGTTACATACAGGGCAAGAGCTTTGGGGTAGACTTGGGGGTAATGATTGTGAAAAACCGTTAGTGAGTTTGAAGCCTTGATACCATAAAAGACTTGAGGCAAAGAGAATCTTAAAGCCTTCTCCAATAATATCTTTAATGTGTCTTAGCTGGTGGGAAGCCAGTGGTAGTAGACCTGTGTGTGAGCACAGGTGCTTTACACGAGGGAGGTTTGCCACATACGTTGCCCTGGCAGTTTGCAGATTGTCAGCAAAATGCTCCCTGATGTCTGCTGTGTGGGCACACAAAATGCACAAGAACTCTTCAATAAGTGCAAACATGAGGGGGGAAAAATGATCTTATGGAAACAGTTTGTCACATCTGGAACTTACTGTGTCACAGAGAAAAGTGGCAATTTGAGCTGCCCAGGGTATGGCTGTGCAACAGGAGTTACAAGATGCTTTACAGGGAAAGGGCCATTACTTTAATTTCCATGTGTAACAAATTAGTCTCACCTTGTTAGTATTATCTGGGTAATGAATAACCTGTATTGTTCTTGTATTGTGCAATATTATTCTCATAAACCTCTATAGTTTGGTGCCTCTATAGCCTGTCACTATTAAGACTGAACAGCAAAGAAAAGTTTTGGCAAGGTTTCAAAAGTTCTGGTGGGAACCGACCCAACTATGTCCAAAGGAAGAACTGCCTCAACTTTGTCTCTGCTCAAGCTTTGTAAACTAGTTCCCAATACAACCTAGTGGAGCAGCTTTATAATGAAATAGCTCTATAATTAACTTTTAATAGCATCTACACTGGTGAAGCAAGTGAAGCAAGGTCTGGGTTGCTTGTATTGCTAGAATTGCTAAAGCAGGAGGGTTTTTTTGGAGGGACAAGGCCTCTAGCAGAGATCTTTGTCACCAGCTGTTGCTCCAATACTTAGTTCACCCAGCCACTGGATAAGCTGTGAGTTGTGACCAACAGCGTGCTTTGCAGTATGGTTGCCTTGCACCTGTAATTTTGCCACTGTGCTGCTCAAGGGAAAGGAATAAGCTGTGGTAGCAGAAACTTCTCTTTCCCAGTAAAAGTTGCCTGCATTTTGCCCGTCAAATACTCATCAATGCAACTACCTTGGCCAACAACCACCAACCCTCAGGTCTCACTTACTCTTCTTGAAAGTCAACAAGACATTGGCTTCGGATTGTCTATGTAACATCAAAAACAGGTCTGGTCTCTTCTGTTGCTTGTCACTTTTGACAGCATTACTCATACTTTCTTTTCTAAAGTTTCTCCTAGTTTTATGCTTTTATATAGAACCAGTAAAAATGAATCACCAGAGCACTGGGGAGCCATCCCCATCTGAACGGTTACAGCATCCAGGCTCCTTCCTATATCCAGGGAGGGAGTGATGCTGATAAGCTTTCACAAAACTACTCTGCCTGGCTGTTATTAACCATTTTTAACCTTGTGCTTAATCCTCCCTTCTCCTACATTCCCCTTTAGCATTGTCATTTCATTTGTTTTCCTTAAAAAAATAGAAATACCACCTGAAAAATCACCCATGCAAAAGAAAAGCCAGAAAATGTCCTGCTGTTCACACTTTGCTGTGCTAATTCCCTGAGCTACATTGCTGGTATAATCAGATTAAAATGTTCAAAAACGGATCATACGGAGACCAGGAATGATGAATAGTGGATCAAGCTTTCATTATCATAAAAACAGATAAATAGAAGTAAAAATGGAAAATAAATTTAATTGAGTATAAGCAGTAAAAACTCTTCCAAAGACTTAGCTGAAGACTATTAACAATGACACCAGAGAAAGTACTTGATTGTGGATGCTGAGTAATAGCTCTGTGATTATGTTCTTGTTACTACTTTTTAATTATTGTTTATTTTTACTAAAAAAATCCTGAAGACTGGAGTCAAGACTGAGACTCTGTTGTGCCTAGTGCTGCTCATTCATAGAGATGGAAGAGCTTCCTCCAACAGGACATTCTATGAAACCGAACCTCAGGAAAGCAGATCTTCTACAGACTACAACCAAATTATATCTTTCAGGGAACTGCATTTAAATCAGGGCCACATTTTGTAGTTGGGGCCTGGCATTGAAGCTTTGGGACATACAGAATGGAAAGAACAGGAAAGAAATAAAATATTATTATTATTTTGTGTTATTGAGGCTATAGGTTAGAATATAAATAGGTGAAAATGAAGTAGAAAAATTCAAAGCTGAAGCTGAGAATTTGGGGAGGGGGGGTGTCAGTGAAAAGATTGCAAAAGGAATGATGTTTTTTAAGTCCACTTACATTAAGATGTCTGGCAGATTTTGAAATGCAGCTTTCCTGCTGCTCTAATCACAGAATACTGCAGAATAAATCTATATGACAAAAAAAAACCCATCTTCTGGCTGGTCCAACTCAGCGAGACAATAATAATTCAACAAAGGAATAACAGCACTTCAGCGCCCAACACTAATTTTGTATTGATTCAAAGCTATGTTTAAAACAATATGTAATTATCTTCAGATCTGTCCCTTTCAATCACAGATTATGTATGGACAAACACTAGAAAACATACTCTAACGAAGAGTACCTGTGCCAGTGCCCTGGATGGGAACGTGATAGGATCCCAGCAGAAGCTTTCTGCCGTCTCCCATTTAAATCTCCCTTTTGCAGATCACTTGGCAAAGCTGAGCAGCAAGTTCAGTTCAGCTTGTGTTCATGTGCTTTGAACTATTTAACATCTTCAATAAACCCTGTGGCTAGGAGCTCATCATTTTATGTACTGAGAACTCCATTAGCGAAGGCTGTAAGTGACACTTTACATTACCCAGTTGCTTGCAGGTGTAGTTTTTGCCAGAGGTTTCTTATTTGGAGAAGAGTGTGCTAAGAGGCATTAATTACATTTCTCTTTTGTTTTTTTAAACATGGATTTATTTCCATTAGCTTTTTAAACTCAGAGGCAAATCTTGTATTCTTGCACATGTAGATTCATTTGCTATATTTATGCATACCAGGGCAGAAAATTACTAAAATTATTTGCCCAGTTTTGATGCCTGCTCCTACATTAAGCAAGCTGCTGATTTTATGAGTAGTAGCAATGGCATCAATAGCATTCTCATGCCTGGGTAGCAAACATGATTCATCATGTTGGACTGAAAATCCCTGAAAGAGCTGGATTTTGGTTACCTCTTGAAAAACTTTCTTAGTTGCATGCAATTGTGATGTCACAACACAAGGCGTCCCAAGGTATCCTCAACACACGGCCTCCTTCTTCTGCTGAAGGTCACTCACTCTCTCCCAGCTCACTTTCAAAGAGACTATATTGGGTGTACATGACAGTAAGAGATGTTTTTGCTTGAATGAAGGCAGACTTTGCAAAACGCTGCAGTTTTATAATATTTGTTTTGATACAAAGCATGCAAATGGCATTCTGCTTAGAAAAGAATGACATGCATATTATTTAATCTCTCCAACGCTTTCCACATTTCTCATGGAATTCATCTGCCATTCATTTATTCAGAGTCTAGAATTGGGAATTCATTTGGAAAAAGAGTTTCTGGCCTTCCAGATACTATTTTATTTTTTTTCTTAATATTATATTTTAAATGATAAATTACTGTGATTTTTTTGTGGTTTTATACTTCATTATGACCCCATTTGATTCCGTAACTAGAAAACAAGGGACTCTAGCAGACCTATAGGCTATGTCTCAGCTGAGGATTTGCCATGCCTTAATTATCCCAAGCAATGCTGAGCTGAGTTCTTCTCAGACACCTCCAGTGATGGATATTGTACATCTCCCACACAGCCCTAAATCTCTTCCAAGAAGACTTTTTCTTAACCTGAATGTAATTCTAAACTGAACCTCCCTTTCTGTGGGTTAAGCTCACTACTTCTTGTCCAACTCTTAGAGTACTGCAAGATTCATACTCCTTATTTTCAGCAAATTGAAGACTTACGTCACATTTTCTAGGCCTCTCCTGGAGTTCATTCTCCAGGATCTCTATGACTACTCAACATTTTCTTTAAATGTCTTACATATATGTGTATATAACACTGCAGCTGAGGTCCTACCACTGCTGACTACAGCATGCATGGACTTAAAGTCTCTTGCAAATACAAAGCATTTGTATATACATCTCCCAGCCCAACATATGGGTTTACAATAGCAGAGCACAGTACACCAGGGGTCATAAAGATGTCACAAAAATACGGTACATAAAAGTAGACCTTCCTACTTTTTCTGAAATGTTAATATCCAGAAAAACTTTCCCTTTAGGATTTTACAAATTAGTTTTCTCTAAACATTGTGATCTAGACCCCAAAAAATCCAGTATTTTAAATTTTTCTATTATGAATTTCCAAACAGTTTCTTTACTAGCATTGTTTGTAAACATTGAAGAAAATAACATCTTCTTCTTAAAGCTGTCTAGAGGCCCCATCCTCTAGCAAAGTCTGCGTCCCCCACATAACGCCATGTAGGACAAGCACTTCAGCTGCAATCATAAAACAGACATGCTGCTTTTCTATTCCCACTCCCTCTAATTCTGCCAGAATTATAAAACAGGCCAGGTTCTCTGCTGGGATCTGAGCTGTCTTTTTCATTTAGGGTTACACTGGAGACTGCTAATGCACAATGTTTTGCTACCATAATTAGGTTAGTCAGGAGCATGAAATGAAGTCATACTTCTAGCTAACCAAATTAAGTTTGGCAATAAAATCAGCCCCGTAACTATCTTGACATAGTGCTGAAACCCCTCACCAGGAGATGTGGCAACCCTGTGCTACCACTGTATTCCTATGTCTTGCTAGTCAGTGGTTTCTAAAGTTTGAATTTAAACCTCCAGTCTTGCTAGATGCAAAATGGATGCCAAGAATTCCTGATTTAGCCTTTTAAGCCCTTCAGTGATTGTTTAAATGTTCGTGGCCGATCACCTGTTTTTCTGGTAGGTTATGATGCATAAGAAATGCAATTAGGTGCGATTTGTGGTGCAGTTTTACAAAGCCACCTTTGTGATGAGAGAAACGCAGGCATGCAATTTGGGAAGAATATGAAATAAACCGAGAGCAATCAAAAGGGTAAGTCAGACCACAAAGAAAGTAAGTGGCAATATAATGTATTTGACAAGCAGAAATATCGAAGCTAATAAGGTGCAGCTGTGCAAGGCACAGGACGCTATGTTTGATTTTGAATCATTTATAAGAAGCCATTCAATTGCCTGTCACCATATTAGCATATTTAAATAGTTTTAATCTGGTTTCATCACTGTGATTAAAATTGCTGACAAGGATGGAAAATAATGATGAACAGAATTGAGCAGAGCAAATGGTGGGACTATAAATGGGCTTACAGAGGTATTAGGAACAGTGGCACACCTAATACAACAGCAAAACCAGATCACAAGGGAAAAACTCAGGAGGCAAAATTACAAGAAACAAGCATGTTTTGAAACCTTTCCTTTTCTGATTTTAATTCACTTTTTGAATTACATCATAGCTGAAGTGGGTGTCAAAGGGAGTAGAACATGCATCATGCAAAAGGCACAACTTAAGAGATATTACTTATCAAGCAATTCTCTCAGAGGCAGCAACTCTGATAAGTCCTGTACTGTCTGAGATCTGTCAATAGGCAGAGTTAGCCGGCACATCACTGGTTCTGCCAAAAATAACTGAAGAGACTGACAAGTGCTCAGAAACATCAGGAGCTTGAAAACTCAGGAGACCCTTCTGAAAGTATCTTTTGCCTTAAGAATTCTGACTTGTAATGTTTTCTGATCTTAACTTGGAAACTAGGGGAGCTTTTTAATTGATAACTGAGAAACATTGCAAGTAAGGATTTAGGGAAAAGCATTGATGGCTCTTGAAGAAATTGAAAGACCTGAAAAGTATCTCCTTCCTGCATGCCCCAAAGTAATCTGGGCAAAGACTAATTGCAATCCTTAAGCAGAGTGGTACCGGCACACTCATTTCCACATTAAGAAAAAACTGATGTGATGCCAAAGAGTATTCACAGTGTGGAGGAAGTTCCTCTGTATTCCCCAATGTCTGCAAAAGTCTATTTTGAGCCGCTGGGTTTCTGCAATACCTCCTCACTGGAGTTTGGAGCCCGAACAGCTGCTGTTTCTGGAATGCAAGGGTGGCAGACGCCAGCAGTACTGCTTTCCTGAAGGACCCCCATCCCCTCAGGCACCGCTGCCATGGGTGCTGCACACTCAGAGAGAGAAGACATCTGTCCCAGAGTCTTGTCCACATACCCATCTCCATTTTTTATCATTTAAGCACCCCAGAACATTGCAGCATCCCCATACTGAAGGCACACAGAGGATCCGCATCTTTAGGCCTCCAAAATAACATTAAAAATCTGCCCTCTTCTAATATTATACCAATATACAGACAGTGCATTGCGGCATATATGGAATTAAGCTCATGTACTAAATTTCAGACTAACATCCATGAGACCAGTCTTCCTCTCTTCTGTAGGGTCTACAAGCCTTCAGAGGCTTGACAAAACCAGCATCTCTCTGTTTGTTCCTACCAAGAGGGGTTGTGGGGCAAAGTCCCCAGGCTTGGAGGCTGCCCCAGGGTTGACTTGCTTACCCCCAGGGTTGACTTGCTTACCCCCAGGGGCAATGATTAGGAGTTGGGAGGGTGTGGACCAACACCCAGCATCTGCCTCTGTCCCTCCCTGTAGATTGTGGCTTTGTCTTTACAGAAGTAGCTAAACTGCCGGAAAGCATGCTAAAGCTCAGTGGGAGGGTAAAACAAGCAGAGGGAAAGCAACTGATGTGTAATCAGAGACAGAACAAATACATACAAAAGAGATACCCCTTATTCTTGCAGCTATATCTCCTTTTGTATCTTTTTCACCTAAGCTTTTTCCATTGAAAATGACAGAAGGCAATATGTCACTGAGAACAGAGATGACAATTGCAAACGGTAGGTGTTTTCACTAGAAATTGCCAACACAAATTTTGATGTCTTTCTCCCATGGAGGCCTTCAGAAAAAAAATGATGCCTTGGAGGTTTTTTGAAAAGCTGGAATATTGCAATAAAATATAATGCAGTACAAAGCTATATAAAATTTATGGGGCACCTTTTATGAGAACATCCCAAGGGGCTTCATATAATAGCTATAAAACAGTAAAACACATCATGGCACAGATTTAATTTTTTAAATGGCAGAATATATATTAATGATTTACCATCACTGCTCTTCATTGGAGATCTGAGAATGCTAATAAAAGGTTCTATCTAAAGTTGGTTTAGATGAAAGGCATTTAATGTCTGAATACTGTTCATATTTTAATAAGTTTAAATGGTTAATTAAAACAAAACCAAAACAAAAACAAATATGATATGTTTCAGCCAGGAAAAGTTTCTGAATTATTAGTCACTGTAATTTGTTCACCATTCCCTCAGGTTACCCAGGTCCACCCCTCCCAAACTTACAAAAGGACAACTGAGAGGAAAGCAGCTGAGCAGAACATTTTGCTCATGTTGAAACATGCACCCTTGTACCATCCAACCTGTGAAAATGCCCCTACCAACGATAGTATATAAAGAAGAAGGGGGGTCCTGGCAAGGAACAGCAAGTAAGAAAAGCAAAGGAATATACATTATCAACAGCATTAGAAATGTCTTGGCTCCCTTCCGCACCTCTCCTCTGTCATTGCTATAACTTATTCCTCCTATACCCCCATCACCAATCCGGACCACCTTACATATTAAAACTTAACTCCAGCTGTGCAGTCCAGAGCTTTCCCTGCACTCCCATGGGTTATTAGCTACAGACACTGTTTTCTGCTGAATTTAGTTTTAAGTCCTTTTAAATGAGAACTACCACCAGAACTCTAGCAACAAGGTTGAACTGCAACTCTGCAAATGAGTTGTTTGAAGAAAGATAAGCCAAGCGCGATGCAACACACAATTAATAGGCTGAATAAGTTATGAACTGACCTCAGGGAATAAAACGTAAAAGAATGGTGCCTGTTTTTCAGCTCTTTGATATAGAAAAGAGGTCAAAACTGGAAAAAAAAATCAAAGTCAAAGACCAAAGTGGGAACATCAAGTCAGATGGGACAGTAACAATTAAATGCATTAGCGATTGTGAAAGCTCAGCAACTGTATTTATCTGCTTCTGTACACCTAAGTTTAACACTAAAGTGACCAACAACCCACATACTTAAAAGAACATCCGAGGAATCTATAAGCATGCAGGGTCTTGAAGTGTCAAAAAGCAGCCGGGGCAGTCTGCTGGGCTACTTCTGTTGGCAACCTGCCTGTGGGAGGTTAGGTTGAAGAAATAGAGGGGGTTTTTGTTCTAAACTCCAAGGTCCTTCATCCCACACTGGAAATGAGCTGAAGGACCACCCCAAGACAGTGTCCAGGAAACACAAGCTCTAACCTTGAGGCAGCTGTCTAGGGACAAGGAAAGTCATTTGCCATGGGCAAAGACCATATTTATGTGAGAAGCATCCAGTGGCATTGAAGATCAACACAAAACACAAACCCATATCCTTGAATTTGACCTGATATTTGACAGAATACCTGGGAAGACTGGGCTGCAGGGATGCCTTTAGCAGAGCATCTGCTGAAACTGCCCTAGCTTTAGCTGGGAGGGATGTGAGTGACAGCATTCCCACCTGAACACCCCCAGTACATAGGCTGTTGCGGATGAGAACAAATGTATCGCAACAGCCAGGCATACACATTGGCCTATGGAAGATCCCTTGTAGCCCTAATTCCTGGTATATGGGAGGCAGAACCACGTGCAGTATGTTTTTTCTTCCTCAGGAGGGTAATTCACAGTGATCTTCTGCCCCTATTCATGCACTTCTGACCACCTCTGTACTGCCTCAGAAAGGGGACATACGGACATGCACTTATACCCTCTGTCCCCAGCCTCCGTAGAGTGGAAATGCATTTTGTTCTCTTGCTTGGAAACCAGTGTAACAGTAAAGTGAGCATCTGGATTCCTCACCTTTCCCTCCAACCACTTTTTAGAAGAAAGCACCTGATGAAGCCTGGTCTTGTGCAAAGACAGGTCAGGAGTAGTTCTACAGTAAGGTAAACAAGCAATCCAGCCAGGCATCCCCTGAACCATCTTAGTATCTGTCCTTATCTCTGGATGAAGCTGAAGAACATCAAGTCCTTCATATCAGTTAAATAAAAAAGCTTCTGATCCCAAAATTTTCTCTGTATTTGCTAACAGGGAGGCAAGTTCAATCCCCACCGTCACTGAAGTCCCTGTGGATGCCACATGGGCTGAGTGCTCTGTATTGACAAAGGACATACATTGGTCAAGCCAACAGAAGCAAACCTAGCCTGTAATGAAACTTGTCAGCCAGGATATCACCTAGCAGGCTTAATAGCTCTGACTGATCTAAAAAGCTGTAAATGAACAAAATCTGTATGTTTTACAAAAATGGGTAAGTAATCAGAGCCCTGCAGTACTGAAATGATAAGCTCAAAGATACAGCATAGGAGAAAACTCCTTATTGCTTAATCCTCGGCTCTCAAGCAAGCCAAGCGTAAAATCCTTTAATCAAATCTAATAACCTGGGATAATCTTCAAAATAATGACTGCAAGGAATAACACATTCCTGCATTCATTAAATCCTGAGATTTTCAAAAAATGGATTTTCTTTAGCAGCAGTGTTAAAGGTATTCTCACATGTTGCATTATGCATAACTTCCCACAAGTAATAACAAATATTAAAACAAAAAAAACCCGATTACACATTCTGATTGTACTCAAACTAGCTTCCTCAACAGAATACAGCTGTTTTCTGTATACAGGAACAAATGACATGTAAGTGTAACCATATCAAACACTGACACATGATGCTCTTTGTCCTGGAAAAAATCATCCCAGATATCAGAAGTATTCAGAGCTCATGAGAACAGATTTATTAGGAAGAAATATTGCTCTTGTTCTCATTTCCTCAAAAGATTTTTTAGTTGTGAAACAGTCTTTGGGGACTTTGGGTTCATATGTATTAATCAACCCACAGCAGCATTTATTTCTAGGAAATTCTATCATCTACAAATATTTTAGAGAACTGGGAGTACACAAGGCTGAAACATATTGCCTCACAGACAGTTTTAGGTGCCACTGAACACACCAAACTCTGTCTTAACATAAACCATCTCGGACTCTAACAAGAGCCATCTATGCCCCTCTACAATTGGTAGATGGCAAATGATAGACAAGTTAGGCCTAACTCCCTGGCCAACTTCCATCTTCAGCAATTATATTTTGCCTGTTTAAGATGCTCTTTCAGATTTATTCAACTCTGAAGCATAACGAATATTGAAAAAAAAAAATATATCTGAGGAGTTGGTAAAACAGATTTCATTTCGTACTGTGAACAGATTTGTCTGTATTACAAACAAGTGATCACAAAAACGTTTATTTTTCTGCTCGCTCGTCAATTGTGAAGTGAAATGTAGTATTTACACATTACACACAAAGTTAAACAGTTTTCAGTCAAAGGCTTATATATGAATTTCACCAGCTGTATGTATAAAGTGAGCAGTCAGCTATGCTATGTGATATTATCCCTCTTTTTGGTGACTAAGTGTCTGAAGTTAAAGATAGGGCAACAGCAAATGATTACTGTCAGCAGTATTCCTATTCATCCTCATGTCGTTCTGTTCACAAGCCAGTATGGAATTAGTAAGAAAGGTCACTGCCTCCAAATAGTCATGCAAATAAAAATCTCATTCACTCACACCGTAGAAAATTAGGCTGGAAGAAATCTAAGAGGGCATTAACTGGTCCACCCATCTCCCTGCCTAAGGCAAGAATCACTACTGACATTCCTGATGACTATTTGTCAAACCTACTCTTAAACCAGCTCTAATGATGGAGTCTCCACAGCTCAACTTGAATCTTCCTTGCTGCAGGTCAAGTCCTTTCCTTTTTTTCCATTTTCAAAATACATTTACAGAAGATACTCTCCTTTGTATTTAAATAGAGAAAGTAGGGGGGGAAATAAGTTAAAAAAATAATAAGAAAATTAAATAAGGAAGAGACTATGCTCTCTTCAGCATCCTTTCTTTAGCTTGAACAAGCCCAATTCTTTCAATATTTCCTTGTAGGTCATGTTTCTAGCTGTTCTCAGCTAGAGAATATGTCATCTCTTTCTTGAAAGGCAGCACCGAAAATGGCACAATTCTCCATCTAAGGCCATCCTTTCACTATGTAGAAGTAATTACATCACATTGCAGACTGCACTCCTGTTCACACACCCCCTGTGACACTAACTGGTTTGCAAAAGCTTGCTATCATTCACCTGTGTCTAGTTTGCAGTCCTGTACAACCTCTTCACCCATCTCTGAATGTCCAGATAGTTTCCTTCTCATCCTATATTTACACACTTGATTATTCCTACATGAATATACTCATTCCTGTTTAAATAATATTCTCATTTTTCAGATCATACCTCCATTCTGTCAAGATCATTTTGAATTATGGTCTGTATCGCAGGGTACCGATAAGGATTCTTATCTCAGTATCCTCTCCATTGTACAGGTCACTAACCAAAACACTGCACACCGCCAGACTCAGAGACCCTTGAAGAACTTCACTGACAATATCCTTCATTTCGACATTAAATGCTTGTGTACTATGTTGTTCTGAGAGTACTAATCAGTGTACAGTCATTTCCTCTAGACCATACTTCCCTAGTGTCCACCCACATTCTAGATCCACTGAGTATCTCACTTATCTCCAAACACTCTCAGAAAAAAAAAATAAAAAAAAAATGCTAAGGGCTGCTGAAATTCCTTTGACAAAAAATTTTGCATGATCATTTTGAAAACTCCTTCTGCTGTCTTCCTCTCCTGCTCTAGGTTGGCATTTCACTCCTTTAGTCACTGGTATTAATAGTGCTATCCACCTGATGGCAAGTGAAGATCAATAGAGAATAAAGCATTCATCGCTTTAGGTTTCTCCAAATCTTCCGTCTATTAAGTGTCAACGTTTGGACTTCTCATAACTAATGCGCCTTGCTATTTCATCTCACGTTATGTTTTGACCTCTTTGATTAGGTCACTGAGAGCTCTTGCAATGCCTTTATTCTCCTTCTTAGTAGCCTGACCTAGTTTCTACTTTCTGTATCCTCCCCTCCTGTGTTTGAAGTCAATGAAAGCCTCATAATTTAGCCAAGTTGATATCTTACTGACTTCTTATTGCTCCTCCACAAGGAGAGAGCCTTATTAATATTCTTCTTTAAGGAACTGCCAGCTTTCTTAAATTCACTATCCCATAGGGCTTGCCTCCCAGGCAACACCTACCAATTTTGTGAGCATTGAAGTCTTCCTACTTGAAATCCGTTGTTACTGGCTTGCTACTTATCTTCCCTCAAGTCCTGTGAATCACAAATGTATCATTTCATGAGTATTCTTACCTAATCTGGCCTTTGTCTAGACATTGTCAAACAAACTGTTTCTTCCTGTTGGTCAGTATCTAATAAATATAAACCTATTCTGGTTATCTTAATCATCTTTACCAAAGTCCATCAGAAGTATATTCAAAGAACTTGCTAAACAGACTCTCTCTGAAATGCATTTTCTTTGCAACAGATATGTGGGTAACTAACAACCTGCATTAAGACTTACAGCTCCTTCTGCTCATTCTTCATCCTTCTTGTATTACAGTGATTGCTATCCAGTCCTATGACTTTATGAAGAACAACCCAGTCTGGTTTTTATGTCTATATCTAGGTCATCATTGTTTATGCTACTTCTGGGACTGATTAATTCCAAGTCAAAGATTTTCGCTGGTCTCCATTTTTGCCCATCACCATGTCAAACATCATTCTTGGGTGAGGAAAAAAAGGCCTCCTGGTATGCAGCCATGCATTTACTTCCAAGATGCATATAGGCACTCCCTATACACTGACCCCAGACTGAATGGGCTGACAAGCCTTATGACCACTTCAACCTGCAGTACTGAAATGTTCACTGGAGAGAATTAATGCCTCGCAAAACAGGAAACCTGAACAGGTCACTAAAATCGAAACCTGTGTCTGTACACGGCTGACCACAGCAGATTAATCGATTTCAACAGTTCAGTGGAAGTGTTTAGCTGCTGAAGAGACACATGATGATCCAGCAGCTGCACCATGAATGGACAGAAGATAAGACAATGGAAGAGGGAAAAAGATGTTCACAGGGAGAGTGGTGCTCAGAGAATCTCTGGCTTTGGAGATTTTCAGACTGGACAGGACAAGACCCTGGTCCCTGAAGAGACCAAAGCCTGTTCTACTGAAATCTGGGACTGTGATCCTGCTTTTTGCCTTGTTCGCTGTTTTCATAATACTGACTTTTACCATCACACAGACAGTGTCATCAAGGCTTTTGCCAAACTTCACATCCCCCAGCACTATATCCCCTTGCTTGTAAGCATGAGGTTCAGCAGAGTGTCTCTCCACTTATCAGCTTCTCAATCACCTGTGTCAAGAAGCTGTCATCAGTGCCCTCCAGAAACCTGCTGGATTCCTTGTGCTATGCTGCACGGCCTTTCCAGCAGATATCATGGTGGCTTAAGTCCACCATGAGGTCTAGGGCTTGTGAACATGAGGCTTCTGCCAGTTGTTTGAATAAAGTCTCGTTTACTTTTATTTTCTTCATCCTGTGAATGCAATGTATTCTGTAAAAATTAATTTAAAAACTCAGCAAAGATGGAAATGCATTTACAGATCCATAGCAAGTCTAGAGCACTGTGCATTACTTATTAAAAAACTGCAATGGGAGGAAATGAAATGAAGAGGCAAATTTAAGGACCCTTTCCTCTCAAGATGGGGTCATAAAAGACTTTCTTATTAAAAACCAGACAGGTTATAACTATTAAAAAACAAGTCCGTGAGCTCTACTGGGATGGATTTGACACTACTGAAGTCAAGATATATATAGATAAGCATATATCAACCAGCAAAAGAAACAGTTACACAGAACCCTAGAGAAAGGCCAAGAAGATATATCAATAAGCATCTGGAAGCAGAATTGGGAAGCAAATGCAACAAAGATGTATTTGATGTATTTTGCAAAGAGTGGAAAGCAGGAAGCAATGCCAGTAACACAGCAATCAGCATGACTACAGGAAATGTCCCTGTTCAGGCAACTGCACAGGCACTGGAAAAAAGGCTATGTTGTTATGCAACGCTTATGCTCCAGTGTACTGAAAATTCAGTGAGATGTCTGTCTTAAACACAGAAAAGGATTTTTAAGCATTGTTCTTAAGAGATCTCGTTAATTAAATAGTATTCCAATAAAACACATAACACATACGTGATGGACACAGAGGGACAACTACAGCTAAAGAAAGCTACCAAGTTAAACACATAGGGAACTGCTAAGTTTCAGCAAAAGAGTATCCTATAGAGAGCCCAGAATACAAATATAACCAAACACAGTATATCAGTAAAATCACAGCAGTTCAGAAAAGATGTGGAGCCTGTGGCATCTGCTATACAAAAGCAGGAGACATCATTCAGAGAAGAGCCAAATCAACAGATCTGATTTCTCCTTGATTACCAGTGAAGCAAGGAAGAAGGGAATGTTACATCAAAATATAAAAAATCTTTTTCATACCACCTAGAGAAGCTGCTGAATCTTCCTCATATAGGAGTTTTAGAAAACAGGTTAGACAAGTATCATATATAGATGGCCTGGGTGTACCTACACAACTCCATCAGAGGGAGATGGCCCTCCAGCACATTTCCCTTGCACAACAACTTCTGTTGCAGTAGGCACTATTTTCTTCACCTTGGAAGAATTCTGGGCTATTATCTTTCTTAGACTGCAGAATTTTCAATTCTGACATGCTACTAGTCAAAATGATGCAGAAGCATCAAGATTAATAAGAGAAGGAGCTGAGCATTCTTCTTCTCTCATGACAAGGCCATGGCATGCAGCAAAGAATACGAAATGACTCTTTTGCAACTTCTGTGCCATGAGAGAGAGGAAACTGGGAAGGCAGGATGCTAAATCTATGAGCAGAGCTGAAGTCCTTACATCTGTGCCCACCTCACCGTTGTAAGGTATAATTTCAGCATTCTATAGGAATATGTTTGTCTCCAAAGAAACTTCACTGGACAACAAGCCAGACGTTGTTCGTCTGAGAAATGTGAAAGGGCATGCTGATGGCATAGGGATTTGAGCTGCAGCAAACGTTAGGAGTGACTGAAGCAAAGGGTCTTAAGCCATAGAAGACCAAACCTTACTTTCAAGCAAGAGCCATATTATTCTTAGGTGCAAAATACCTTGTTCCATGAATCTCATTTTCAAGCAATATTGCATGTGCCAGGACTGGAAGATAAAGTGGTTCAAAAATCAGAGGGGCAAATGTAAGCTCTCTGCAAAGCTCATAGAACCCATGCTAGATTAGCAAACAGGTGTTGATGATAGAGCACAAGAAGAGCCCAACAAAAGAAGAACCTTTTGGCATCAGCAGCAAACACCAACTTTTTACCTATTGAAAAACATCAAACTCTCTTCACAGAAGCAGCAAGGAGGACTGGAGCAGTACTGCTGCAGAATCATAGAGCAGGTTGTTTATTAGCCTCTTTCTTACACACCCACAGGTTTGAGAGCTACTTGAAGATGTGTATACAAACTGAAATAGATGGTACATTTGTTATATTGACCTAAGCAAGGATCTATGAATAACATTTCCAAGTTTCCTCTGGAGCTGCACTTTCAAAGCAGAACCTAATCAATGAGCACTGGCTGCAAGACCCAAAAAAGAAACTCTGACAGATATCACCAAAGAGTGATTTTGCAAATATGGAAGTACTTCATCACAGCTGAGGTTCAGCTTGGGTGCCATTAGTAATGGCACAAACACATTCAAGAGCAGCTAATGATCTGAAACAAGCAGTAAACCTGCATGCAAACATGATAAAAAGCTTTGCATTGAATCTGCAAGTCTGCAAGATGAACCAGTAACAAATCACTCAAGAAGAAACATTGCAAATAGAAGAGAATCAGTCTGTGTGCATATTTCTACTATCAAAATACTAACACTGTTGCCTGGGATGTTTTTCAGGGCTGAACAAACCAACTCCTACAGTGATGGAAAGGAAAATGGCAGAATGAATACCAGAATCAGAAAATTCCGATAAAGCAAGATAGCTCTCATTTGGCCACAGAAAAATGGAGGCGTTAAAGAAACACTAATGTACCAAAAGAACAGAGATGCTGAAAACAAAGCATTTCAAAGAAATGAAGAAAAGTGTTTCCACTGTTTAAAAAAAAAAGGCAAGAATTTGGCAAAATGGACAGTGCTAAGCCAAGCTATCATGTTCCAGGACGAATCATTTTAATCACAGTCACTAATGAGAGATGAAGACAAGACCTTTAAGGGAATCAGGCTTTTGAGAGTCCTCAGAATTTGACAGAAGCAAGTGAAAGGGACAGGCACCTGCTAATCCCTGTATTGACAGGAAATTTCTTTGATGGTCAAAAGGTACAGCCAAGAAGCATTTGTTTTCTGTCACTTTGAGTATTACACAAGAACCACGCTTGCTAAACAGAATTCAAAAATCATGAAGAAAGGTGATTAAAGAGCTATTTCATAGCAAACTTCTGCACTGGCTGCACACTGCTCCTGTAGTCCAAGTCAGTCTCTTTAGTACTCTGTAACAAGAGTGAGTTAAGTTTACATCATTCCTTATTACTGCTGCAATCATAGTCTTGAGAAAAGATTCATATTAGTCATTTTCTGCTCTTGTTGCATCATTCATCAAGAAAATGAGGAATAAGAATTTCAGCGCCTAATATGCCCTGTGAGCTATAGGACTGTGCCAGGATTATACTTCAGCTTTTCTGATAGTTGGTAGTTCTCTGTCCTACTTTTCACTGCATACATCTGCATGTGATGACTTATAACCAGACATCACTTCACTTTTCTATGGGGACCCCTCATTTCTGGCTCTGACCAAGCTGTGACACCTCATAAGCAACCAAAAGAGGATAGTAAATCTCTTAATAAAACACAACCCACCCATAAATCTCTTACAAGCTCAATCCATTTTGGGGAGCTTGCTTCCAGCTCCCAGGCAAGGGCCTTAGTATGCATATAGTCCATTTGCAGGGTTACAAGGAGGCAGGGATATCAGGGCACGAGGTTTTGTATGTGTGCACCCTTTGGTTCTCGTGTGTGAATCAGGTGGGAGGGATATAAAGACATGAGCACGTACGTGTAAATTTATGTGGGTGTGGACATTGATCCTCCACGTAGAAATGTCCGAGGTATTTGGCGCTTTCCTTGCCTTAGTCTTTACTGGAAAGGTTTTCTCTCAGTCCTCCCACATCCCTGTGCTTATGGCAGAATGAAGGGCAGTGAAGTACTACTTGTGGTAGAAGATCATGAAGTTAGGGACTATATAAGCCTTTACCAAAGTATACGAGATGAGGCAGGATGCATCCAAGGGTGCTGCCTGATGTCATTAAGAATCTGTTCTCTAAGTCTTGGAAAGGTCATAGTGACTGGGGAGGCTTCTGATGACTTGAAAAAGGCAAACATCATATGCATCTCAAGGATGGCAACAAAGAGGAGCTTGGGAAATGACAGGCCAGCCTCACCCCAGGACTGGTTTAGCTATGGAGCATATCCTCCTTGAAGCAAGTTCCAGCCACAGGCAGGACAGGTGGGTCTTTGGGTTCAGCCAGCACAGATTTGCCGGGGGCAAATCATATCTGACAAACCTGATTGCGTTCTGCAATGAGAGGACAAGAAAAGAGCAATGGATGTTGATTTAGCAAAGATTTTGGCAAGGTGTCCCATGATATCCTTATAGCCACATTGGTGACATATGAACCAGATGGGTTGCATAAAAGATGAGTGGATGACTGTCTGAATTGTTAGGCACTGGGAGTAGTAGTAAGAGGTTAAAAATACAACTGGAGGCCTGTTGCTCGTGATATTACTCGGGGGTTTATACTAGGGCCAATAGTGTTTAACAGTTATATTAACAACTTGGGCAAAAGCATGGGTTCCAATCAACAATTTCACAGATGATACCAAATGGGAGAGAAGAAGTCAATACACTGGAGGGCTGTCATTTGCGGGGACTTAACAGACTGGAGAAATGAGCTGGCAGAAATTTCCCAGGGTTCAGCAAATGCAAAGCCCCGTACGTGGGAAGGAATAACCCACACAGTGGCACAGGCTAGAGGCCAGCCAGCTGGAAAGCAGCTCTACAGGTGAGGACCCACGGATCCTGGTGGAGAAATTGAGCACAAGTGAGCAGTGCACCTCTGCAGCAAATAAAAGCAACCAAATACTGGGCAAAAGCACAGGCAGCAAGTCAAGGGAAGTGATTTTTTTCCTCTCTATTTGGCACTTGTAAGAGAGCATATGGAGTACCATGTCTCAGTTGGGGCTCCCATATATGAGAGGGACACAGACATACTGGAATGAGTACAGCAGATGGCCACCACGATGCTCCAGGGCCTGGAGCACATAAAGTACCATGAGAGGCTGAAAAAACTGGGCTGGTTCAGTCTGGAAAAGTGAAAGGATCTAAGAGAGGATCTTATTGCTGTCTAACTACCTAATGGGGGGGTGTCCTGGATTTGGCTGAGATAGAGTTAATTTTCTTTCTAGTAGCTGGTACAGTGTTATGTTTGGGATTTAGCACAAGAATAATGTTGATAACACACTGATGTTTTCAGCTGTTGCTAAGTATTGTTTGTACTAAGTCAAGGATTTTTCAGCTTCTCATGCCCAGCCAGCAAGAAGGCTGGAGGGGCACAAGAAGTTGGGAGGGGACACAGCTGGGACAGCTGACCCAAACTGGCCAAAGGGGTATTCCAGACCATGTGATGTCATGACCAGTATATAAACTGGGAGTGTTGGCCTGGGGAGTGGTGGATCGCTGCTCGGGAACTAACTGGGCATCGGTCAGTAAGTGGTGAGAAATTGCATTGTGCATCACTTGTTTTGTATATTCTAAATCTTTTATTGTTATTGTTGTCATTTTATTATCATTATTATGATTTTCTTCCTTTTTGTCCTATTAAACTGTTCTTATCTCAACCCACGAGTTTTACTCCCCCCCCCCCCCCCCCCCAATTCTCTCCCCTATCCCACTGGATGAGGTGGAAGTGAGCGAGCAGCTGCGTGGTGCTTAGTTGCTGCCGGGAGTTAAACCATGACAGGGGCTTATAGAGAGAAGACACAGCAAAACTTTTCTCAGAGGTGAACAGCAATAGGACAAGAGGTAATAGACGCTAGCTGCCACAAGGAAAATTCCTCTTAGATATAAATAAAAGCTTACCACGATGAGGCTAGTCAAAGCCTGGAATCAGTGGCCTTGGAGGCTGGGGAATCTCCATCCTTTGAGATATTCACAACGCAGTTCGAAAAGGCCCCGAGCAACATGACCTAACACCGAATTTAGCCCTGCTTTAAGCAGGAACTCATACCAGAGAGGCATCTTCCAACCTATATCACAAAATCATGAAGTGAGTTAAGAGAGAACAAGTTGGATATCATCCCTTTTCCTCTCTGCCTTTTTCTTCAGCCTTACAAGGTTATTTGTGATGCTGTCTCTAATGCTCTCAAATGCACCCTCTTCAGGGAGCCTTCTTCCACGTCTTTCAACCTTTTGAAGTATCCTAATGCTACCAATAATTGCATTCTACATTTGTATTATGTATGAAAAATGGCACATTGTTGAATACAAAAAATAAAGTCACTCACAATGTACATTCTAACAACAGGGAAGCTTAAAGTGGAATTAATGACTGATGAAACTACAATGAATTGAGAAAAGGGTAATGAGCTCCCTGTAGCCTCCACCGTGCTGCCCACGTTCCATTATCTACTGAAATATCTTTCTCCAAAAATCTAGATTAAAATAGTATGTGAACTGAAACCAATGAAAACATCGTCTTAATTAACACAATAGTGCAAAACAGTTTGAAAGTACATCTGAATGGCAACAAACAGCAGCCCTAGATGCAAACAGACATGTCGATAGCTGTTGCAGAGAATTCTTTTCTGTAATTAATTTCTTGCATGGGGGTTGATTCCAGGAAAGTACCTATACCTCTTCCTTATTCCAGATATATTTTAATATTTCAAATTAGATGTTCCCAAACCTTCACATCAAAACATTCACAACAAAAAAGATAATAGGCAGACAAAGTTTTCTGGTTTCATCATAAACTTGCAGCACAGATTCCAATGGAAACTGTACAAAGCTTTTGAATGTATTGGCACAACTTTACAGCTTTCAGTCAAATTCTCAAGTTCCTGCAGGCCTTCCAACAGCTGCCTCCCACACAGACAATATCACAGAGGAGAATGAAAAACAGGAAAGCCTCTCTCCTGCTCCAAGACACTTCTTGCATACTAAATTGACTCCCAAATGGTATCACAGGGAATTTTTATAATAAGACATACTGCCATCCTGTTTCACAGTCACCATTTTAGAACAGCAGGATGTCTCTGGAGCTCTGCTGGACTGAACAGTTGCGTTTAAACCATTTTCTGGGTTCTCAGGGGACATTTACAGCAGATATTTACAGAAGAGGAGAGAAGGTTAAATGTTATCAGTATCTTGGAGTCTTTGCTCAGAAAAATATGTTTGGGATTTTTTTTCACTGCATATTTTACTGCTGTATGTTGGACTGATTTAGATTATTGCCCAGTTCCTGAGGCAGACTAACTTGTGTACTAATATAATTTCTACCTCTGGACACAGATTTAAGGATTTTTTAAGAGAATTTTTTTTTTCTCCAAGTAACTAACTCCAGAAAAACAGTCTGTATCGGGTGGAAGCTGACAGGAGGAGACAGGCTGTGTTAGCTGCACCACTGCCCTGTGCTTCTGACTTCAGGACTCAGAGTGGCTCAGGGCACAGGCGGGACCAGCTACAATTTGCTGCCACTTGTCCCTACAAACCCATCCCCACGTTGCTCCTTCAGCAGTGGAACCACTGTCCCAGCTCACAGCCCTGCCAGGGGCACACAGGTTCCCAGGAGGCAGATGCTTCTTCTCCCTCACACCTTTCCTGAGCTGTGCTGGGAAAGACAGAGAAGGTATCAAGGGTGAACTGTGCAAAAATCACTGTCTAGCAGAGTATTTGCCGCCCTTATCATTCCCTTTAAAGCCTGTGGCAATAACCGCTGTCCAGGATCTGCTCCTGAGGCTAAATTCAAATTTAAGGACACTGACGTTGCCCATCACCACGATATTGCAAGGCGCACAGCACCATGGTCCTTGTTGCAATGCAAGGTCAGTCTTGGTATTCCTTCCTTTGCTTGAGAGCTCTAAGCTGTATTTGAGCTTGTTCACTGGGCAGCCACTGTGAGCTGGATTATGAAGCGCAGCAAAATAAAACAGCACACATGACAAGGAAATGTGAAAAGATGGCTGGCAGGCCTCCTTCATATTCCCCTCACATTTACAACAAATATCAGGCTTCTTTAGCTTTCACTAGGCTGCAGTAATCACAAGAGGCCAAAAATTGCTATTCTGACCCAACTCCATTTTCGCCGCCTGGCTGGTGCCAGCTCTATGGCAACAGAAGACACAGACAGCCTCCGTAAGCTAGAGTTTCACAGCAGCGAAACAAAGCAAGGGAAAACATGCTGGGTAAATAAGTGTACTTCCACGATATCTAGCTGTGTACTGTCTCCTTACCGGTAGGTTAGTCCTGGGGTTAGTCCTATGCACTCTGCATTGAGCATCTTTCTTCCCCTGTCTGGATACCTGCTTCAAACGACTGAGATGTGCTAGATGCTGCCAGTGAAACACAAAAGTGGTCTGCAGCGTAAAAATAGCCAGAAGGCACTTTTGCAGCAGCTTTTCTCATATCCCCTACTACCTGGCCGTGGATTCGCACAGCTCAGGGGGAAGCTGGGTAGCGCTGGCTCAGCCGCGAACCCAGCTTGCTGTATTAGCGCAAGTAAGTCACGCTGGGTCCTTGCATGGGATGGGGTTGGCAGTAGCTAGGATGCAGCCTCAGAGGCACTGTGCTGGCAGATATGCTTGCTCTTCTCATGCTTGAAACTCAAATCCAAGCAACTGTGTGTACCTGGTGTATATTCCAGCTCTATAGCCTGGAATGCATGTGCTCAAATGCACGATGTGTTCACATTAATACGGGCACATTGCTTTCAGATGCAGATGAAGAGCAAAACAAGCTCATAACCATCTACAAAAGACTTAACATATCTGTATTCTGCCTCCCTTAGTGAAGGTTAGATCCCGACTTCATATTTCATCCAGCTCCCTGGAACATACACTTTTAGGGTCCAATTCACCTGACCTATTGACTAAAAGGGCCACAGGCTAGCTGGGTTCAGCTGTAAATGACTAGATTACAGACATCTAGAGCTGAACATCATGAGGTCACCCTTAATAACTGTACAGTAAAATGAACCTAGGAAGAATGATATCAACCCTGCATTAAGTTGTTCTGACACTGAACAGATGGAGCAGACTGCCCCGCTCCAATGCCAGGGAAGGTTTCGATATGATCCCAAGAGCGAGATTAAGACACAGATGAGGTCGAATGCTGTATACCCAAAAGAGTTTTTATTCTCAAAAGTATCAAAAGTAGAAAATAGTGGCGATAGGATAGAATGGAAGGAAAGGTAGAAATCAAGCAAGCAGTCGGGATAGAATTGCGAGGATAGTCACCACCACGGATCCAGTGGCGTCCCGTTGGTCCTCAATCTTCAATTCTTTAGTGGTGGAAGCCCCCACGGCTTGTCTCCACGGTTTTTATAGGGCATATTTCGATGATGTCACATGCTGCAGGTTTCATCTATGACAGGACCTTCTCGTGATCGACACCAGAAACCAGTATCTTATCAGCTCCAGCCCCGTTTTCTTCCCTGGATGCCTCAATGGCCAATCGTCCTTATGAACAGAGGAGTGTCCTGCTTAAACAGGCCAACTCAGAGACAAAGGGCTCGAGATAAACAGTTCACAGTTCCTTGAGGTGACAGTCCAGTCCCTCACACCTAACAATCTTCGAGACAAACAGCTCGAGATAACAATTCAGCCTCTTACACAGACCCTCCGCTGGGGTTATCTGAAGCAATTCTGCTGACTTCTGTAGAGCTGCGCTGTGGAGCATCATTACTTACATGAATTAAAGACCTGGCTCTTTCACATGGGTTCATTGCAAACAGCATTTCTAGAGTCCACTTTAACTTGGACCCCAACAAGTGCAACAAAGAACTCAATTAAAATGAAAGAGCTCATAATCCATCTTTTTGCTGTTCTTGGTTTCCCCTCTACAAAACACTTGCTGATTTATAGTGAACAAGATAACAAAGTGCAATATGAGTTCTAGCTGGTAGGTCCTTGTACTGATGGGATGTAGGCTTTCTCAAAAAAAATTATGTTTGTCACATACTACAGCTACTGTTGTATGCATCAGCACATGAAATATGACCCAAATTCCATCTTCAAAGCTATCACAAGAAATATTGTTTGTACTGAGGGTTCATAAAGTGCTCTAGCAAGTTATTACATTTATAGTCTATTTTTTCTTTCCTTAAGATTTATCTTCAATTTTTACTCAAAAATCTGGGGCCAGAAAAATCACATTTGGGCTTAAAAAAAAAATAATCTAACTCTTCCACTCATTTCCTCTCAATTTGATAAGTTAGTCTTAGTACCCAATTTAGAGATACTTTCTCCAGCAATGCATAGTCACTATACAGCCACAGTCTCTTAAAGCAAAGAACCAATATTTTATGAATCATTACAGTAAAATAGAGTTTAGAGTAGACTTTAATATTCCTATTTCCCAGCTGTATTGCAGCAATCTAGCTGCCTTCATGAAACATCAGCAAATCCCATATCACCCTTAGTGCTTCTTGGTCTTTTCTTCCTGGTTTCAGATTAATGTGCCAACAACAAAGCTCCATAATGAGAAAGTACATCTGCTTATTGCCCAGAGAGAGAAAGAAACTTGACAGCTTCCTGAACTCTGTTCCCATTACTGAAACCCTTTCTTGGAGTGTGTTGTGTTGGAGCGCTTTTAAAAAAAGGGAAGACTGATAGGACCAAACCCAGAAGTAAACCCCAGATTACTTCTCTCTGGAGGAGCTTTTTTCCACTACGGACAGTGTATCCCCCGCATAGGCTGAAGCAACAGAGACACTGCTTGCTACAGACCAGAGATCACAGAGACTTGTTGATACTTGAGCAACACTAAGAAGCAAATGTCTTGCATTCATTACATGCCCATTTTTCTCATTTGATTTTATTTTAAATCCTTTTATTCCTGTAGCTCACAACACCTTTTGGCAGGGATGCTTGTCTATCATTAGCAGTGATGATACCAGCTGACAGAGGCAGGAATCACGTGCTGTCAAAACTTATCTTCAGGGTGTTGGTGCCCACTGAGCTGACTTTGACAACTCTGCAGAAGTCTCCTTCACAAGAAGACATGACATATACTCCTAGCAAGAAGATGACTAGCAATTTTCCGAATTGAGGGTTGCAGCTGGATCATTGTGTCTAATAGCCAAAAGTGGAGCAATTCTATGTGAAATTGTCCCATCCCATAAGGTTTTCATATTTTTCTGTTGCAACAAGTTCCATGACTTAATCATATATTTGGTAGGTGGAAAAAATGTTTTAACTCTGCTGTCTGATAATACCAGAATAAGGAACACACAATGAAGTCACAAGGAATATGGATTAGTTGCCTACTAGCTTTCTCTGAATCATCTGTGATTGCTGTTTCATCAGCTCTTAGGACTGGGCTGGGATGCAATGAAGAGTGGATTGCAAGACCTTTTGGGAGAATTTTCCATCCCTAAGCATGTGCTTCTTACTTCAAAAGTTGATTTCTGTGAAGTTTTCAGATAAACAGGCAAGAGGAGAGGGCGAAGAGAAAAATGCTATAGCTTACCTTAAAGTACCAGTGAAGCTTAAGAGGCAAAGCATTAAATTATTAAGCCAAAAAAGAATAAATATACATCTCCTTTCTATAATTTGGGTGACGTCTTAACAACACTCTGTCTGTCATGGCTGTGGAACTGTGAAATCTAAAAATAGAAATATCCCATGGGAATATAGGACTGCCTGCTCACAAGACCATGGAGACATCATAACTGGAGATCAGGCCATTACATTTTTGTCATCATTATTCTCAGAGTGGAGAGGTCAGGTAAGGGTTCGCAAAGGATAAAGAAAAATAATTCGAAGTCTGTAAAATCAGCTTTGCACCAAGAGATTTAAAAACACTCAATTTGGCTTAAGTGATGAATTAGTCTATAAATACCTACTCAAAGAAAGATATTTTTCTGACTTAACAGGATCTTTAGGTTAGCAGACAAAGGTATAACATGGTCCAATGCCTGAAGTGAAACAAATTCCAGCAAGAAATAAAATAAAATTTTTAAGAGAGAATAATTGATCACTACAGGATGCTTACAAATGACTAAAAGGCACTGGCCACCCCTTGCAATTAAAAGAACTTTCTAAAATACATGTTTTGGAAAAATAACATTTATTCAGGGAGACTTAATGCAACACAGGTTTGACGAAATCCCAATATACTTTTACAGGCACTCCCTTTCACCGTGTTTCTGCAGAGGAAAATAATTCTGTGTTCAGAAAGCACTACAGAAATTGGTTTCCAAATGGTTCCTCACATCAGGAACCATGTCTTCTTTGGTTTTTCATTTGGCATTTCTACAAGGAGGATAAGCATTAGCTGTCAGCTGGGATTTCAACGCAGGAAGACGATGTCTGCTTCAAAAACATTCAAGTCCAACACACAACAAGGCAGCACAGTGAATGGGGGCAAATCTAACTCTGTGCCATCACCTAGGTTCATCAGAGAGTGAAAAACTGGGGGATGGAGAAGCCAATCCTTTCTGTTTTCATGGGCAACATTCTTAGATGGATAGACAGTATTTTATGTCCTGCCTACACACAACAGCAACCCAATCCTTTCCACTCTCTACCAGTACCCAAACTCTGTCAAACCCCTATTGTGATTTCCCCGTTCAGAACAAGTACGTCAATCAAAGTGAGCATGACCCTCCGTGCTGTCCAATAACTCTAAAAGCCAGATATGTACACTGCCCACAAAAATAGAATCTCTCTCAAAAGGCAAGCATAGAAGTGCCCTCTGGCTGCTTAAAAAAAAAACTGGATTTGTCTCTAATAATTTCCAAAAAGCAAATTACGTTCTTGCTTTTTAGATCATTTATACACTAAATTGTCCATGCTTTCTAATTCCATAGGAATACACTTCAAAAATAAGTCTCTATGAAAAGGGTAGATATTTTAATATTGCTACAAAGCTCTATTTCCCATTGTTAGCTAAGAATGAAACTGTCTTAACAAATTATATGTAAAACAAGCATAAAACTTGTTCTCTACATCTTCTGACATGCCAAGATGATTTTTAGTGCATGCCCATCGATGATGGATAGCAACAGTATATTTGTAATTCAGAGAGTATCTGCTGAGTGTTACTGATACTTTACACTAAAAGCAGAGAATTTTGTAGTCGATCCTCCATCCATTCCCATAACTAGGAAACTGCCATCAATTTTCAAAAGATTTGGATCACAAGTCCTGCTGCGACCATTTTTCTAAGGTTGGTTTGAGACAAAAAGGGGTTGGGCAATCTCACTGCCTTTGTGCATCCTCTTAACATCTGAACTGCCCAGACGGTTTCAGTGAAAATTTGAAGAGAGGAACTGAAGTCTTAAATGCAGTTAGTCCCTAAAAGTTTTGTGAAAAGAGGTTCCAATGCAGAGGAAAGAAATTAGTTCAGCATGAGGTTAATTACAGAGTTAGACATCAGAGAATCCCCCTGAGTGCAGACTGTTACAAATTCAGGAAAAGTTTCAGTCAGAGACTGCACTTAATTTGATGGAGAATAATCCAACCACACAATATAAAGCCACAGGAAACCAAGATTTCGGTTCCCTCGTTCACAGAACAAATTGTTGTATTCTTCAACCTGCCCGGATCTCACTTCTGCAGCTCTTCTCAATGCTTACAGGCTCAGCACTAGCGAGTTAACTCTTACTCATTCATAAACCAACTTTACTAATATTTAGAGTTTGCAGGCTAGAACGCAAGCAAGATCTTGCAGTTTAATGAATTAAGATATTAAGGAAAAGCAGCTTTGACTCATCCAGAGGCTGCTGATGTCAATGCAAGAAGCACCAGCCAATTTCAAAAGGTTTTGTTAGAGCCTAGGGGATTTTTGTTAGAGCCTTAGAAAATAAATGAGATTTAAAGAAGGATAAGGATCGCAATTAGCACACAAGATAACAATTCAAAAAGTGTGGAGTACTGCATGAAAGGTAGAAGGATGCCAGAAGCAAGAGAAAGATAAAAAGAGAAAGTTGTGAGGTAGAAGACATTGGCAGGCTCAGAACAATGTGCAGTTTCTGAATAGCAGACAAGTGATAAAGAACTACTAAAACACATCAAATTGAGAAAGAGGAGGCAAGACAGACTGGCAAAGACAATGACCTGAGCAATATCACATTAAGAAATGGTGCAAAACTATCAGAAAATTCTGCTTGATCTGGCAAACACGCAACAATCACCAGTTCTCTAGGAAACGTGTAGCAAATCAGGTGAAGCTATTTTGCCTAAGGCCATTTTCACCATCCTGTTTATGTATATCTTGTAGTGCTTTTTCACAACTCAAGTTTCATTTTTCATCTCCACCGAGACACCGATTGTCTATTGATTTCTTCATTTCAGAATACATTGGCCTCAGCTTGACTACAAAGGGGATTAAGGTGGCCATTGATTTAGCACAGTGGGTTAAAGTCAGTGTTGACACACTCACAGCTACTCGGTGAGGAAACAGGACCACAACATCACACACCAAGCTCACATTGAAAGCAAACATACAGAGCTGCCGAATAAACTGCCAGCTAGAGGAATGATCAGAGTCAGCCAAAATGTTAGTTCCAGTGGAAAATAATAGTTTCTGTGGAATCTAAAATTAGAAATATCCCATGGGAAATAAACTGAAATAAAGTAAGGAAAGATTAATAATACTAACTCATCTTCTGCAACGACATGTCTTGGTGTGTACTTAGCTTTTCGGTCAAACTCTTCTTTCATTCACTCAAAGTCCCAGTGACTGTTTATGTCGGTCCTTTAGACACCTTCATTAGGTGACATGCAGTTCTTTGCTTCACCCTGGTAAATTTGGGATCACTTCAGCAAAGCCAAGCCCTTGATTTATTGTTTTAAGAGGAGTTATTTTAGATCCACATATGTGTAACTGGAATTGCAGCTTTGCCCACTGATCATAAACAGAAGATATGCACGTATTTCTTTAAACCTTTAAGGCTTCAGAGTCAGATACAAGACTTCTTAAGCTATGCTTTACATATTTTGACAGAAACTCACTTGTTCATACTATTACTCCTTGCTGCATCACAAGATCAGAGTTTAATACACTCATTAATCAAAATGTGACAAGAGTTTAAGATCAGGCTAGCCACATTTAATACACAATGGAAGCAAAGGTCTGAGCGTATTAACTTACTCAGCAAAGTTTGGGCAGGAGATGTGACACCGGCCATTTGTTTAATGTGATGTAACAGGCAACAGCGGAGAATATATACACTCAGGGGAACAGTCTTGTGCATGCCTATGATAAACAAGGTTTCCCATATGTTCTTTTTAGTTGATTAAACAAGTTGTCATGATACAACACTCACAGACAAAACCCTTCATACCTAAGGGGTTTAATTGGATTCACAAGAGCCCAGTTCCATCCTTCTCATTCAACAAATGAGGATTGAGTTTAACACTAGCCTAAACCCAGGAATAACACAGACCTCCAGACCAGGCTTGGATTTCCCAGCCTTTGTTTTTGTAGGTGTTGCATCCAAGAACCCCAAAGCAAATCTAAAGCAAACCCATATAAAACATTCTTACCTTCATATTCTATTCAATGGCAAAATGAACTGGACACTTAGGAAAGAGAAAAGGTATCAAAAATCTAAAAATATCAGACTATACAGAAAGTGAAACAATTTGGCATGCCCCACTTAGCAGCAGTAGGTGCAGCAGATTTGAGACACCGTTGCTGTTATATATTATTTACTGCATTTGTCTATTGAAAACACTGTAGTAATCATGAATGCCATCTAAAATGTGCTCCTCCACCGTACTTAAAACAGCTAAGTAGAGTGAAATCATTTTAAGATAATGCATCTGCTGACCTGTGTCTTATGAGACATTAAAACATGAATGCTCTCTAACCTCAGCTTCAGTTGCTTCCAAGATAGGGGAATTCCTGCTGCTGCCCTATGGACTTCCCAGACTGCACTCAGCACGATGTGACTTCTGACCTCAGTCATTAATCTTGCCTTCATAGTTTAGTATCTGACACATTTTTTTATGCAGCAGAGTCATCCCTGGAAGAACTGCAGGAGGAACCTCGGGGAAAGGAGATCTCGGCACAAGCCAGTCACATTTATTTTCTTTGTGAAGCTGGGTCCTGGTCAGATACTTCTTCAGATCCACTCTGTCTTTGAAGTCAGCCTGACTTTGAAGTTTGCAGGCAACAGATAACTGTAACATTCAGAAGATTTTTAATAGGATCAGGCCCAAGCAAGTATAGCTTTCTCACTTGTACTTCAAGAAAAGGTTTGCCTCAACAGCACACACGACCAACTAAATGTCATCCATAAGTCTATGAGTTAAAAGACATCAGAAGTGACTCACAGGAAAGGTTGGTGCTGGGTTGTGGGTCTCTGGTTCCTCTGAGTCCTAGGTACACCAAGCCTGTGTAGCCCCACAGTGACACAGCCAATTCTTTTCCCATAGCAGTGCATGTCTATTAGGCTAATGATACCGCTGTGCTCTTCTTAAGGTAGATGGCCATTGTCTGGAATTTGGAAATTAAACACATGATGCAGTCCAAAAAAACCACTCCCCCGAGGAAAAAGGAACATATGATAATTCACACCACCTAAGAATTGAACCCAGTAAGGTCTGAAGAGACACGAGTTAAAGGATAGCCCACTGTTACTATTTGCTGTATTGAATTTTTCTTTATCTTGTCGGAAGCCCTCCTCAAGACCTGTTCTAGCCACCTAGCCCTACCAGTCCTGGAGAAAGATGCTTTGCCTTCAGACTACCCTTGCAGGGATGGTCCTGTTGTAGGCTACAATCTTACCGATCTTGTCAGCCTTGTGAGTGCCCAGAAAATGACTGAATTCCTTTCCTTGGAGATCTTTCCTTGAGAGCCCTGTATCCCCAGCTGTCACTCTGCAGCAAACTGGATGGCACTAAGAGCTCCCACTGTTCTCCAATTTCCTCTGAGGCCCTAGTCAACCCCAGTGTAGACAGGACACCCAACATACACTTGAATCTTGCATGTTTAGCATTTCCACTTTGAAAGTAATGCCTCCTGCCCTTGTGTGCATAAAGATAACCAAGGGGTGGAGGTATGAAGATGTGGCATTATTTTCCTGTTTAAATATATCATTATTTATACTCTAATTATGCTATTTTTTCATTACCATGACTCAATTAAATTACAACTTTTCTGCTGTTCATTTAGCAAGTCTAACTGCATATTGATTTCAGTATCTTCTTGGACAAAAAAACTTGGAGAGACTAAGTATAGTAGGAGTGATAATCAAGTTCATGTAGAAATTTGCATCTGTCATTTTCTTTTCCCTAAAGGTGGACCCAATCATCAGAAAATATTGTGTTAACACACAAACATATTAAATGTTATTATGAACTAAAAGCTAAAGCATTCTACAGTAAGACAGACCATACTCCAAAGAGAGTTACTATCCAGGAACACCTACATCAGTATTTATTGTTCCATTAGAGGATAATGAGATATTTAATATCAAAATCATCTCATTGATCTGAATGTCACATTTAATTTAAATTTGACTCAGAATAAAAGAAAATGCAGTTGCATTTAATTAATTATCTATTACATCATAATATTCTATGATCTACGGCTGATCTTTCATTGTTATTATCAGTGCCATGGACAGTATCCACTACAACAGCATTTAAGGTTAAAAAAATAAACTATAAATAAATAAATAAAAAGAGCATTTAGTTTTTTCTGTTCTAAACTTTCTGTTCTCCATCTAAAGGCAAAAGGTCAATGTTCTGTCAGTGATAAGAGAACTAAACAGGAATCCTAAGGAGACTGGAAGAAAGCCCTAATAACAACTCATCTTAAAATAATTAAAATCGCTCTGCAGCTGTTTACTCTTGCCAAATTGAAGAGGGATTCCCCACACACATCTGAAGTATGCTGGGGAAAAGCTGCTATCAGAACAAATGCAAGGAGATGAAAGTTTGTTGTACCTGCTAGCACCACACACTTAAAAAAAATGGCCTTTTAGTAGCCACCAAATACATTGGGCAGGGTGAAAAAATGCTTCAAAGAGGCTCCCACTCCGCAGAAACTTCAATTATTTGCTTTAGTCCCATTGAACTCCATGGGACTTACACAGGGAATATACTTAATGAAGTGCAGTGTATTTTCCTCAGTGAGGATGGTGTGTTAAACTCTGGCCTAAGTGCTTGGCCTCATATAAGGATTTCTCATTAGGTTCTTGGAGCACAGTCATTTTTTACCTAAAACTAAGAGCAATGTCTTAATTGGAGCCTTCAAACCACCCACTCTGCTCTCATCCATATAATCCCTCCATCAGTACTGGGAAAATGAAGAGAACCAAAGCTGCATGCTGCACAATTCAGCCTTCCCTATGTGGAAATCAATAACAAAACACCCAGTAACTTCGGTGACACAGAACTAGACCTTCAAAGTCTGGGAGTTTGCCCTTAATTCCAGCAACGCTTAAAAAAAAATAAAAAAATAAATCAGATAAGTGGCCTCACAGTATATCCAACGCATTTACAATCTGCCTTGTGTAAATGGTCCCAGTAGTGCTTTGAAAACAGAAGTCAGGTTAGAGCTGAGGCCACTGAGCAGTTGACATCTGTCCAATAAACACATTAAGATGTTATTCACTTACTTATAGCAATGTAGTTTCTGATCAGCTCCCAGGAGAGAATTGTCCACGTACCACACGTGCAGCACGACAACCCAGTGTTTGCTGTCCAAGCTAGCAACGAGCACAGCTAGGTCACAGGCTGGGGTGTAGAAAAGGGGACTGCATAACCCATGCTCCAACAGAAGGTGAGGGGAAGAAAAAAAGAGGAAAGCTCTTTTTCTATAAAATTTTCTACAAAATGCTACAGAATTGGACAATTCTACATTGAATTGAAAACCTAAACTTAAAAATAGGGTTTAGCTTCCCCTTTAAGACTTCTGAAAATGTGATTTACTCCCAGTAAATACTCCTGCATTCAGTAAGCAAATGCAACACAACAAAAAGAAAAAACTCTGGCAGTCACCAATGACCCAGCCTCAGAAAAACTAGGTGTTGCTAGGAATTTATGTGTTAAGACAAACACTGAGAAAGCACTTTGAATATATCTATGGCCACAGACGTGGTTTAGGTACAATATCCTTCCCTTGAAGGATAGCTCAGAAGCAGTACGGTAATCTGAACAGTGATAATCTTTAGTCTTGCAATAAATTTAGTTTTGCATTTAAATCTTACTACTTATTACTCAAACAAGAGGTTTTTAATACATACAAGGAACTAAAAATATATAATACATTCCTTTTTAAAAGTGACATAAATAACCCAATATTTTCTTCTGATAAAAGAACATCAGACATATCATGGTTTAACTCAACCTGGCAGCTGAGCATCACACAGCCACTCACTCACTCCCCCACAGCGGGATGGGGGTGAGAATCGGAAGAGTGAAAGCGAGAAAACTTGTGGGTTGAGATAAAGACAGTTTAATAGGTAAAGCAAAAGCCGCACATGCAAGCAAAGCAAACCAAGGAATCCATTCCCCACTTCCCATGGGCAGGCAGGTGTTCAGCCATCTCCAGGACAGCAGGGCTGCATCACACCTAACGGGGACTTGGGAAGACAAACGCCATCGCTCCGAGCGTCCCCCCCTTCTTTCTTCTTCCCCCAGCTTTATAGACTGAGCATGACGTCGTACGGTCTGGGATATCCCTTGGGTCAGTTGGGGTCAGCTGTCCCGGCTGTGTCCCCTCCCAACTTCTCGTGCCCCCCCAGCCTGCTTGCTGGTGGGGTAAGAAGCAGAAAAGGCCTTGACTGTGTGTAAGCACTGCCCAGCAATAAAGAAAACATCTCTGCATTATCAACACTGTTTTTCAGCACAAATCCAGAACACAGCCTCAGCTACTATGAAGAAAATTAACTCTATCTCAGCCAAAACCAACAGATATGGTAAGGCACTTGATATATACTTCAAACACTATAGTAATACTCTTCCTTCTTGTCTTCATTGAAATGATCTAATAAGCTCTTTTCCTCTTCAGCATCAGCCTTTTGATTGGTAATACTTGTGCATCACTGCATGCTCAAGTACATTACTAATGCACCTGCATTAGTGATTTGTCAAAAATGGAGACAGATGCATTTCATAGTCTCCTAGGCAGCTTTGCATCTGGCTACGGTGACCTACCTAAACAAACTCCATTGGCATCAACAGCATAGCTGCCATGCCCACCACCATGTTCCCACTGTCAGGAGCCTGTCCCCATTACTTGTTAATGGTCTGCACGTGACACATGCAGGAATAGGATGATTAGTATCACATTCATTCCTTTGGCACAGGAGGGTTGGTAAAGGCATTCAACGACACTGACTTGCAAAACTTTTCAGTTTACCAGCTTTCTCTTACCAGAAAAATCTATAATAAGGTCCCACTTATCGAAGTCCCCTGAAAAGTCAAGCAGGAAAAACAGTGTTTTCCATGCAACAGTTTCAAAAGAGAATGCTAATTCATTAATGTCAATAAACCATGTCCAAGTCTCTTCTAGCTTTTTATACACCAGGCAGTGATTACCATTGCGGAACACAAGACAGAGAGCCCAAGACTGCCTGCTTTTTCAGCTCTGATTGACTGTTAGTATCCATTACTGGATGCAAATAGTGCATGCAGAAAACCACTGGAGCATGAGTCCTCAGGAGATAAGTGCAGAAGTTCTCCTTCCTTTCAGTGCTCTGAGTTAACTGGAATCAGAGGGGCTCACAAGTACTATAGACAACTTGCACACCACATCTTTCTAACCATTTTTTACCCCCATTTTTCTAGCTAGAACATGGTAAGGCTTGACTTGCTGATGAAACTATAGATTGGATTTTGTAACCTGCACCTGTGTTCCTGAAATAAATGTTTGTGTTTAATCCTGTTTCATTTTTCAGCATCTTTAATTGATATCTCCTTGTAAATGCTGAACACTACATTAATTCTATGACTTTCTACATCTTCACAGAGCTCTAATGATCAGAAACAACCCATTCGGCTGATGTCTTGTTAACACCACTCATCGTTTCAACCACACTCACTCTATTAGTAGTACAGACCCATAGCCAGCAAATAGGATTATTTGGGGACATATGTGAGTATGCAGATTCTTCTTCTTTGCTCCCTCTCAGCTTTTGCAGTCTCCTCTGGTATCTGTAAAGCAGAAATCCCAAAACGTTTCTCTAATACTGTTCTGCAGATACAGTTTTGTGATGTTGATTTTTCTCCGTTTACTCTTTCCAGTATTAACAGCCAGATTAAAAAGTCAATGAACAGAGTTATCCAGCTCAGTCTAAAGTAAACACCTACACTTACCCACCTCTCCAGTCTACTTATGTTGCTCCAAGCTGGAGTAGCAAACACAAGATTAATGTTTCTTGTAAAGACAACATCTTGTTCTGAAACAAATCCTAACTTCCAAAGGCTAAATCCCATAGCACAGTACAGGTAGTTCATTAATTTATAAGAGAATGACGGTACCACTGTTTTTAGAAAATCCATATTAGTGACCAGAGCAAACAGAAACAAAATGTGCTTTCAGTAGATTTTTTTTCCCCCCACCTGCACTTACGTAAGGCATCACTGAAATAACTTAGTACCTCTGTTTTGGCTGATGAGCTACTTTTGTTTGTCTCTCTTGATAATTTTGCAAGAAGAAAAGATATGATTGACTGCAATGTGTTTCAAAGTAAGGACACCATCTTTTGTACTTTGATGTCATTTCTTACCTGTGAAGCTTCAACTCATCCTTCTATGAAATCTGGAGTTCAGAAGCATTAGCAAATGGTTCATTTTTGATGAATGCAACATTTTCTATTGCAGTGTATACATTACTAACATTAACAGTACTCTACATTTCTGCTTTTGTTCTTGATTTTATGTACAGTGATAATAACTACGGGAACAGGGACCTTCTGAGGTATTTATATGGGCAATGGTAGGAATTCTTCCAGCCATCTTCTCAGCCAAGTTATTTTCCACTTGCCCATCCTCACCTAATGTATTGCACTTACACAACAATTCTTTAGTGCTTTGTCTTTTCAAGTACCCTTTTTATTTCTGAGAGAAGATGTACTCCAGCTTATATGTCATTGATCAACGTGCAGCCCATCTCAGTGATTTCCTTGAAGTTTCCCTCATTGGAATGCTAATGCCCAGGGGTTTTGATTACATTCAAAAGTGTTTTTACCAGGAGACCACTTCAAGAGTTCTCAGGATTTTGAATCTGTGGTATTTCCTTTTTAACAAAACTTTGGTGGCATCTGGAGATGGAAATGGCTGTGGATCCAGGAAGCTCAGAAGAATATCCCATTAGATTGCATACATTGCTGACACTAAACTGGCAGTTAACAATCTTGAAGTAGCAATTCTGCCTTGCTAGAAAGGGAACACTGCTGACTCCTTCAGTGTCCACCTCTTGAGATGACACAATTAATAATTTTAGATTACATACATAAGTTGTAGGCAGCACAACAAGTTTACTGATATTTTTAGTCTTATTTTAAAGGTATCAGATGTATAAACAATAAAGGACAGAGCCTAGGTGACTATCCTGAAAAAGCTATTCATCTGGCAATTTTATTACATATAAAAAGATGGACTTTAGAGAAGACTGAAGTATATTGCTAAGACAATTTATCACTCAATATCATGTCCACTACTTTTGATCCTAGACAAAATCATACATTCATGCAACCCTTTGAAGAACAGCAGTTCATAAGCTTCACTAGAAACTTCAAACTGACGACATTTCAGCCACTACTGACATGCAAAAAAAAAGAAATAACAGTGAAAGGATTTCTTAGAATAACCTCAGCCTGGCCAGAAAAAAGTTTAGTGCGTAAAGGTTACCATATGCACATGCTCTTTTTACTTTCCAAAAATTATTTCACGTGGACTGACTGTCTGTGGTGAGTGCCACTCATACTTAGACACAGTGTCTGTGAAGCTACGAGCCAACACAGACAGATCACAAGGAGACTAAGTGAACCTGAGCTAAACTCAAATCAGTGGATTATTTATGTATTTACAGTTGGTTGCATTAGAGCCTTAAAGGGCTTATGACCAATACAGTGACAGAGATGTTAGCATCCCATCAGCAAGGCAAGACATAAGTCCTGAAAGAAGAAAAAGCTTTGCATTTTCTTAAATGAGTGTAGATATGATTCTCCATGGATCACTGAGGAAGGCAATCATTGCCTTAAGGCTTATTGCAGTTTATGCAGGCAGAGTTTCTGAGTAGCTCATAGTGGATCATCAGAAGGCAGCATGCAAGTGGAGAAGATCATAATAAATTTCTATAGCTTTTAAGAGCGAAACTTTTGAAACACTTTGTTGTCAAGAATCTTGGAGGAGATAGAAAATGGCAAGATTGCAGAAGGGATAGAAATGTCCTTTAGCGTTACCCACAATCACTCATATGGATACCCCAAGAGTAACTGCAAAGGTAAGTGTGAATCTTGGAAAACAAAACTTAGAGATAAGAGGATGCATCTCAGTAGCTTTGTGCATGGCCAAAAACATAACAGCTTTTCCTCCGTATACCTTATACATATATACACACACCTTTTCCAAACTGAAAAAAAAAAAGAATACAGAATGTGGTTGAAAATAGCTTATTTTTTCTCTGCAGCCACTGAAACTTGAAATCATGGATATACAAAAATGTCTCCAAAAACTGCTTGTTTCTTTGTGCTTCAAAGGGAAACAATCCATTGTCCGATTATCTACCAGGCAGCAGTGAAACTTAATTTAGAATAGTTGCAGATATAAAAAGGTTACTGCAATCAAATAAACATCTGGGACTTTGAAAATGCAACCTTATTTGGAGCTGCTAATTTTAATTTTAATACATCTACTATTCAAAGGAAAACAAGAATAAATAAATATTTTCTTCCAGCCAGGTTCTTCACTCCCATACTGTGTAACACAGCAGAGCACGATCAGAAAGTCATCCTTTGATCTGGAAGTTTATGTAACATAAGTTTCCAGTCACTTGTCACCTACCAAAGGAATTTCCAAATTATAGGAAATCTGTTTGTCAGCCTTCAGCACAGCAAAACATTAAGGCACACCCACACAGATAATTATATGTATATTGAAAGGATCTTAAATATTTTCCAACAATTATTACTTTCTTTAGAGACAAGGTGAGGGTTACCTTTTCTTCACAGTGACAAAGATGAAGATAGCGGAAAGACACTTTTGGTCACTGATTACTAATTATGTGTTACAATCATATCCCAAAAATTTCAAGGTGCTTTCTTAGTATAATAGTCTTCTCTGGGATGTACTCAAGTCTATGACATAAAGGATTCACTGAAGAGCAAGTTATAACAAAAATAACCGAAGGAACAAATTCTTTAATTAGAAGTGTAACTTACCTAAAACCATCTCACAGCTAAGAAGAAAATACGGAAAATAATTTCATTCAGTGATGTATGTTGGCTCTTGGAATACATTGGATTGGAATTGGATACCCAATTTCACAGCAAATAAGATAACTTACCCTGAATCAGTCGTCTTCTCTGGGGAAAAAAATGTTGACTTTTAAGGTTCTCCCAAGCACTGATGGGCCCAACCTTAATGAAAGGTTGGATCTGAACTTTTTGTATTAGAAACACCTTGTACCTAGTGACTCGGTACAGTGAGTACACACAAAAGTGCAGAACCTTCAACATCAGTTTTCTCAACTTTTTTAAAACATGTGGAATTTATTACATCCTTTCCTATCTCTAATGCAGCAACAGAAAGAATATTTTTCTCTGTAAATGGATTTGGGCAGATGCAGCAGCTTGCTGAATATGGATTCTGCTAAGGCTGAACTTCTATTAAAATTGTCAGTGAAACAGGTATGGATTTTTACAAGCAGGTTTATGAAAACAAAATGTACTGAAATATATGAAAAGTGATAACATGTAGCCTTTCACCAATAAATTGAGGCTTGTGATGACCAACTGTACATTTGAAGGCAGTATAAATACCCATTTGAGATAAAAACCACATGATATACCAAGGCAAATGCTGTTTTCTTGGAAAATTGTCTAAAGTAAGGCCTTTTTCTGCACTTTTCCAAGTTTCTGTCCTAGCTCGGACCTTTTCCCCATGGCTGTGATCTGGTAGCAAAAATCCAGTTAGTCCCAAAAGGTCTCAGGCTGCATTTCAGAGGACACGTCAGACCAGGCTCCATCCTCTGGTGCTGTACACAGAGCCCAAGGTGCTTCCCAAAGCCTTTGCCTCTGGCAACATGGCTTTGCTGAATGAGCATTTTCAAAAGAAAATCTCATTTTTCAGCAAGGCTTTTCAGATAACACCAGCTCCTGTTAAAAAAAATTTGAATCTACCTCTGCTTTTAAATACAACATTTATGGTTTGCTAGATCCACAAATTAACTCTCCATGTAATATTTGCTCTATTTTTTTTCTTAATGTGCTGCTGAAAATGGGTAAACTTCCACAGTTTAGATTTTGCTCTGTAAGAAATGTTTAGATATAAGAGTGAGCCAGAGGGAACTGAATCTACAGGCGACAAAGAAGCTTTGTCAAAAGATCACTGTAAATGAAACCTGTTTCAGTTGCAGTTAAAATAGGTTGGTAAGAAATTCTCTTAGAGAGCTTCCAGGGTTTTGTATGTGTTTTGAAAGATTACAGATTCCTAAAAAACACCAGAATATCTGTGCCATAAACACCTCAGTATCAACTCTGAATGCTGGTTTTATAGGCTTAGTGATTATCCTGATCTTAATTATAAACACTCCCCCCCCTTTTTTTTTTAATAGAGCTCAGCTTTTGCATATTATCCACATTACTGAAAAATGTCATCTTGTCTAATTTGGGTCTTACGCTGAAAGATAAACAGCACTTGTAGCTTCTAGTAAATTGTCCTGAAGGTTTCAGTACTGCCTGGCAGACTCAGACATAAAGTGGAGCAGAAATAGAATTTCATTCCAATAATGAAATTCCAATTTTATACTGAGATGAGATTAAGAAAGCCAGGTAACTTTGCAGACTAAATTATGGGTATGTAAAACTGCAGCATGCAAAACATTAGGCTACTACTTTATTACTCAATTATGTATTAATACAGAATTAAAAGACATCATGGTGTGATTTTATTGCTAACCACATCTGTTTGCATTTTTTTATAACCAACCACTGAGTCCTTTCATAAGAAACTTCCTTTTTAAAGTCTGAATTACCATGCCAAGTGGTAATCTTTAAGAATTCAACAATCAACAGGGCTGATCAAAAAAATGTTTAATAACAGCCTTATACTGGTACATTGTGCTCATTCAAAGTGTTCTCTTAGGATAATTTCAAACTTTAAATGAAAAGCTTAAACCAATGTGAATTAAAGGGGGGGGGGGGGGGGAGAAAGATCACAAAATCTGCCCAAAAATACAGGTTCTAAAGTGGTTCAGCAGTGTCCAGTGGGGGTTTTGGTGCTGTTTTCTCTGTCCTGGTACTTGGGCCAGACGCCCGGTTGGGTTGCCCATGCCATCGTGCGCTGCAGCTAATGAAGCCCATAGAGCTTCAAGGTGCCTCAGCTCAAGACCACAGCTCGCTCAGCCCAGTCATAAAGAATGCGTTTACGACTCACCTCCAGTCCAACTCCTATGTGCCATTGCAACAGCATTATTTAATTGATTTTTTTTCCATTTGCAGCCAAAACACAGAGAGAGTGGTAGCAGGTGCATTTGTTCTAGTTAATGTGGACTGGGCATATGTGAAAAAGCTCCTAGTCGTGTCTAATTCATAGTGGTTGTGTCTGCATTAGGGTGTTTTGTTGGTTCAAAGCAGCAAGGAGGTTTTGAAGTGAATCTCCAAACGATCCTGACTTCCAATGCATTGGTTTGGTCTGCAGTATAGTGTTGGCATGGGCTAAATAAATTTCCTCTGGAGGAAACTACAGCAGAAACTCTTGCCCAGATGTTCACCAAATGCACTCCAAACCCCACTCCCAAACAGGGTGTAGGGATCCAAACCAAGGGCTGGTCCTTTGGACAGCTTCAAGCTATGTGCAAGGTGGAAATGCTCACTCCAGAGCGTCAGGTTAAATTTGGTCTGAAATAAAATCCATCATAGTACGTAGCTATAGGGGGGGCTTAGCATCAGCGCCTCTGAGTTGTCTTTCCTAACGCAGACATAGCCTGTTATTGTCAAATCTAACTCGTTCAGGCCAATAATTAACAGGCATGTATGTAGTAGCACAGGTGTATGCAGAAATAGCCATTCTCACTGCTCCGTGATGCTCATATAAATCTAAGTATCTCCACGTACTGCTTTTATTTGGTGTTAAAACTGGTACATATGTACTGGTATAAATGCCGCCCAAAGCACTGCAGAAATCAGCCTGTTCTCTCTTTGTCAGTGATAACCATCAGCCTGGGTATGAGACAAAATATATGCGCAGCAGAGGTGGAGGGCCAAAAGCAAACCAATCTGCTTTCTCATCTTAAGGGAAAAGAATGGCATCACTCCAGCCTTGTGCAGTTATTTAAATATTTTTTTTTCCCCCTAGAAGAACCTCACGAGACAAATATCTAATTTTCTTGGAGTTCCCAAAGAGGCAGCAGTCATAAAACCCGTGTTTCAGCATCCTGCGCACAGCGCAGACAATGTCAAGCAGAACAGATGTCACCACGCTCTCGCATAGAAACTAGGAAGCAAACAAGTGGCCTGTGTCTTCCCCGCGCCTGCCAGCCAAACGAGCGAGCGAGAAGCAGGCATGGTTTGCAAACAAAATTCACCTCCCAGCTTCTGAACAGCTCTGCGTAGTACAACCCACTGCAAAACTGAGCCCGCACCCTAACGCCATATCATCTTCGTAGCGTTGTTTCTGCGCATTAGCAGCTAAGAAAAGAAATGGCAGGGATACAGCCACAGCCTGAGCTGTGCATTTACAGCAGCTTGCAGCTTTGACACCTGCTCTGGCACCGGGAAGGACCACTTATGGTTCACCCACGTGCAGGAGCACCCACAGCCTCCAAGAAAAAAAAAACCTCCCTTGTGGGTGGCTCTGTGAAAACACGGAGCAAAGATAATCCTTATGCCAAAGATAAGAAAAAGAACGAGTGGGGAGGGGGGGAGAAAAAAGGCAAAAAAAAAACCAAAACACACAGGAAACTGGAGAAAGTTCACCAAAGCCAATGAGTAGGTGACCATCCTCCCTTCAGATGAATTAGGGCATAGCCTACGTGTAGGACAGCTGATGTGCCAGGAGCCCCAGGCTGTGACCAGGCAGTCAGGAGGTAAGTCTTGTGAATGTGGGCGCTGAGGGAAGTTGCGTGTTGTCTGCTGGAGGAATGCACGTCTGGCAGCTAACGTGCGACCCAGAAGCAGGCAAAAATGTTGAAGGAAAACCAAGGAGATGGCCAAAACTCGGCCCTGGTGATGGGGTACAGGAGTCCTTTCCAAGCGGTGCACTGAGCGGAAGAGGAGTTGGCACCGTGCATAAGGATGCAGGAGTACAAGATATAAATGAACCAATGCGATTCAGCAAGACGGGTAGTGGCTGCTCACCGTAAACCACAGTCATGATTGCGTTGACTTCTTGGGCCAATCCATGATTTACTCATTACTTAAACATCACATCATTAGTCACAAAGCACTGGCTGTGGACATCTCTCTATATATTTGTGCATGAAGATATTCAGAATGCAACGTCATATACAAATCTTCCTGTCTCTCCCATAAAACCACCATGCACTGGTTACATTATACCCATCGCTCTAGGTTCTCGTTGCCCCCACACTTCCCTGCAACTTTGCAGATGACAAGCTCTTGCGCACAAGCTGTGGTCAGCTCCTGCTCTTCGTGTATCGGAGTCAGTGAGGGAAGGGAATAGTGGTAAGGAGATGCTCTTTTGTTGCTTTTCCTATAAAGAGTTCCTATTCTGGAGAAACCGCTTCCCTGTTATCAATGTCCTTGTGAGATAAACTACACTGGGATCTGTGCCTGTCAGGAAAAACAAATTGCAATAGCTAAGAATGTGATAATAAATGCAGTGTCATAGCCTCCAGTATTAAAAATAAAGTCATGCCCTACGATATTTACCTAGAAGTGATGCACAACATTTCCCTCCAGGCAGTAAACAATAAGAATTAATCAACTTATATACAAGGAAAGGGCATGGCATCACCTCTGCTAGCTGTTCTGCTTTCTGTACTTGACACATCTTTTGCCCATTTCATTTAAGGAATAAGTTTTTAGGGCAGCTGAACTATTTCTAAGGTAAAAACAGCAACTCGACGAGCAATATTTATCTCTGCGTGCAAATGGTAAACAGGGGACAATGAATATCTAAATTTAGTATTTGACCAGGCACCAAATGTTGTATTAGGAAGTGATATTCTTCCAATGCCAAATTAGAAGTGAGAAAGGCAATGAATTATTGGGTACACCTCTTTGTCTTTAATTTACATTGCACCTCACACTAAGGTCTCTGTAGCAGCCTGATAATAATGAAACCAGAACCAACTGGTAGTTGATAGCAGCACTGAGCAAAGCAGAACATAAACGAGCTCTGTATTACCTAGCACCGTTTGTCAACAGGCTGTTATCAGCCCAAAATCTGCTGCAAGAGCAATCCCCAGATCTGCTTTTTGGTAATGGCAGCATGAAGGAGAAGATATGGTACAGGAGGCAGCAGACAGTCAAAGTCACGCAAGCTTAAAATCATTCCTCATAAGTGAGCGTTGGGTTGCACCGTCTGTCTGGGCATTTCAGTGCCAGGCTGGGCAGTAGCACTTCAAGCCGTTTGTTCAGACTACACCAGGATGTATTGACAGCTGAAAATTCAGCTGAAAATAAAAGGGTCTTATGCCATTCATCAGTTCAACTCACCTTCTGACAAACACAGCAGGTAGCTGGGATGCAGGGAAGAGAGGGGTCCAGGTGCTTGCTCTCTGGTACCCCTAGATGCATGCAGCTAAAACAGGGGATGAATCTGTTCAAGAGCACTTAGATCCCCTCTCATGGCAAAGCTGAGCAAAAGCATCCCATCTGGCTGGCAAGAAGAGGGCAGCAGCATCCAGGTACTTGAGGAGGGGCAATTTCAAAGGGACACTACTGAGGACACCCAGCCAGATGATTGGCAAGGAGCCGGCAATATCTCACACGGACTGGCTACAACAGAGTACATCTCTCTGACTGACGGAGCTATGGTCATTTACACAGACTTTTAATCTTTGCAGGAGTGTATCAGAAGGGGCACTCCTGCAAAGGAGATGCAGGGACTGTAGGAACAGCAAGATTGTCACCAACCTGCAGCAGAAATCCCTGGGTGCAAATCTGAACTGCTGCGTAAATTCTCACTGCTTGCAGAGCACCAGCATCTGCAGCGGTGGGAGCATCCTTCAATGTTCTGTCTTTGCCCTTGAAATGTTCTTAGTAATGCAATTTAATTTTTATGGCAGGTCCTGTAATCTAAGGTGGGTGTAAGCCACACGTAGCAGGGAAGAAGCAGCAGAGAGGATCCGTTGCACTATGCCTCTCTCATTATTTGATGGCAAGAAGTTAATAATTCACAACTCTTTAATCCTCGTTGCTGCCTATTCCCAGAAGTTTTGTGATTCTCTATTAGCTCCTTAACTATCATTAAATTAATATTCCTCCTCCTTTGTTTGCAGTACACCCTTCATTAAATTTAGATGCCTGCCATTCATCTTGTGTGTTCCTACTGATAGATGCAATACTTCTTTAAACAAAGGGCCCGGGTGGCTTTGCGGGGTGAGGTGGGCATGGAGACATCCCTGTGCCCTGACCACACACCTTCATGCAGTTCCCACTCTCTCAAGCGGCACTCACGCTTGGATGCCAAACTCAACAGCAAAGTATGGGAGATGGCACACAGCGAACAGCATGGCCCAAAAAACTTTCCATCCATGCTGCAGCTCAGCTGTCAGCCCAAAATCCCTTTCCTTCCCATGAAAGGGACCTTAGGAACACAACTCTCCGGTTCGCTGTAGATACTTACTCTAGGACTGTGACCCAGGCTTTACTACTGAGTACTGAACTTCTACTGACTATAAAGGGATCACAGGGGGACTCCAAAGTTCCATGCAGTCAAAGAAGCCTTGCCCGAAATGGCTGCGTGCTGCCTGAAGTTACAGGGAAAGGCAGCAGCTCTGACAAGCGAGGACAAGATGAGACCACTGCCTGCATCTGTGGCTACTTTATTGTTTTCCTTGCATGACAAACACTTCTGGTTAAGACAACCACAGCTCTTTGGATTGTAGCTTTCAGCCTTCCCAAACCTCTTAAAATTATTGGGGTCTTTTTTCACCCGAAGAAACTCTGCTTGAAAATTACATCCCATTTCCTATCTTCCATTTAACAATTGCTTGCCATTTGCTTAACTTCAGGGGACCGTCAAAGGTGCTTTGTTTTCTTTTATGCTGTTCTAACATACGTTCCACCTTGTTGAAGAAACAGTAAGTCCTGATTTAAGGTTATACAACATTCAGTAAAATATATCTCCCCTTTGGACGAGATCACTCTTTTTATACTGTAAAACTGGATAATTTCCTAGGAAACAGAATTAAGTAAAAACATAAATTACTCTTCTGCTCCTGTTTTAAGGACTGATTTTCTTACTGCTCCCTCGAGTTCCCTGATATAACATTTTTTTCAGTTTTGCATAATATTTAGCATTCTCATGAAGAGGAGCAGCTACTTAATGATATTAAAATATTTATGTCACCAGTATGTTCATAAACAAAGAAAAGCCATTTAACCTCCTTTTACATGAGCTGGTCCTACCAATGTACAAATGCACTGCAAGAAGAATGCTGGAGAGGCCAACGGAAAACTAATTTCATCTAAACAACAGAAGCTATAACAAAGAAAAAGAGAAGAAAAGCATACCTTAAGTACTTTACATGCTTGGAAATATAATAAATGCGGGAGAATTTGGTAAATGCTTTGTCTCATGCAACAAGCTTCTCCCTTTAGTACGCAAATCCGTAACCAGAGCTGTGCCATCTGCCCTCTCTGCAGGCCTCCTGCCACTTTTCTCGCACCAGTGAGCTGCTGGCAAGCTCAGCCAGTCCACATACGGAGATGCCCTCCAGACAATCACACGTCCTTCTCCATATCTTTGGGATCTATGTTTGATTGTACACGGACTTTGGCTACATGGCAGCCTACACAGGAGTTTCAAAGTGCCTTTTCACCAGGGTGACCTTTAAGCTGTAGGCACTCCCTTGGGGGTGGAACGGGTCTGCGCTACCCCTTCCCATTGCACAACACCTGGCGTGCAGCAGATGTGAGAACACTACAGACCTATTAGCTCGACAGTGAACATGTCCAGATCTTCTCATGTCTTCTAGGTCACCGCTCAGGAAGTCTCAGCTTTGCCTGAGGCTTGTGCTCATGCCTTCAGAGACAAGCAGGAGCATCCAAGGATGCTTTTGTCCATGAGTGGCCTGCAGGCAGATCTCCTTGGGTTGTGGCAGTGTAAGGCCACATCAACCAGTGGCTCATCTGGTCAGTCTTGGCTGGAGGTGCTATAAGTAAGTCCTAGCAATGCAATATATCCTTTTTCAAGATGTTGCTGAGGGTTATAAGCTTTTTTTTTTGCTTTTCTGCCCCAAAAAATAATGCTTTCGACATCCTGAATAGCTCTCAACATCAATACCGATATACAAGCTACGGTTGGTGGTAAATGTGAGTGTTTCTAACATGAAGGCCATTCATAATTCTCATTACAGATCTAGACTTTCAGTACCTCTGACCCTGGTATTACATTGCTCATGCATGGAGCCCTGAAGCTCAAAACTGCAGAAGCCACCATGCACAGCACCGACCTTCCTGAAGGCCTGAGCAAGGCGCAGGAAGACCAAAAAGAGTATTCATTGTAGGAACATGAGAAAGGGTGTTTGAGTGGATTACAGTTGTACATGTCAGAAGAGAGGTGGTGTGGCAGGTTTGGTGCATTCCAGGTGACCCTTTGGTTCTGACAGCTTAGGAGGTAGGGTCCTTCCCTGCACAGGGGAAGACCTGATGAAATATCCTTTCTGCCAGATTTAGAGTGGAGCATTGATTTTGGGTCTCTGCTCTCACAGAAAAATATTCTCACTGTAGGACTTGGGCATGCACAAGATAAATTCTCCTCCTCCCTCATTTTGTGTGGACACATAGATCCCCACGTAAACCTAATCCCTCACTACTTAATGGCCTTCAGATTTATTGAAAATAAGCCAAATATTTTTCTCATAAGCCTGAGTGAGGAAAGAGACCATATTGTGGATGGACTGCTGCAGAATAAGAAACTGCTAGTAGTAAAACCCTCCACTACTGCATACTTCTATAACCTTTAGGGGAGCAGGACTTGGTTTTGAATGTTTCTTGTAAACGAACAGGAAAGAAATATCTGCTCAAGTCATCAGCTCTCCCCACAGTGGAAAAAACATTCTTAACAAGGCCCTGAATATGGGCTTGTGGGATGAACCCTGTGACAAATATCCACAGATGGGCATCAGGCCAGGCAGACCCCTCCTTCCCACGAGCTGTGATGCTCTGGCTGGTAGAGGTAGCAAGTTACCCTTCAGAGCAACTGTTTCCCACTTTTATGGTGGGTGTCCAAAAGCTCTTCTTGTCAAATGCCAATCTTCTTGACAAAGTTAAACATCTCGTGACTTCTTGCTTCACCGTCTGCTTCTTGCAGGCTCTTAGAGGTAGAGAGGACCTTGCACCCACCATGGACTCCCTGGCCACACTGGTATTAATATTGCACAGGCTTATTTCCCTGCACTACACAATACAGCACACGCTAAGCTCCAGAACCACATGGTAAAACTCAAACATGCACATCAATGCCTTCTCAGTTGCAAAGGGGAAAAAAAAAAAATTTCTTCCCAACACAACACATCTTACGAGCCTTTGTTTGGGCTTTCTTCAGCAAGGATCACACCAACGTATAGACATTAGAGCTGCCCTGCAGAATGACTGAGAGAAGAAAGACAGCAGCAGGGAGGAGAAGTTGTAAGGTCTGTCCATAGCTAGGAATGACAAATCAGAAGTTATATCCAGGACTCTTAGTTGGAGAGCTGACCTGTGCAACCTTTGGATCACAGCTTGCACCTTCCTCAACAGTCTCTCTCCTGCCTCTTTCTGCTTGTACTCAGTGTGGACATCAACACATGCCTGCACTCTGATAGCACAAGAGTTTGTCTTTTTGTCTCTGTATTACAAGAAAGAAAGGAAGAAAACAGGCACAACTGGGTCTCAAGGAAAGGAGCTTAATAAATATGCACATTTTGTGTGGCTCTATAGCTGCTGTTAGTGTAGTAGTTTTCTAGTGACCCTGAAAATACAGAGCAGAAAGCTCAGAAATGGTTTAATGCCTTTCATTATACACTTTAGTGAGCTTTAACGAGTGTCCTGCACATCAGGCATTGGACTACTATTTAAAGCTTAGATTATAAGTTATGCAGTGAATATATCTTGTGCCACTGTTTGTCCACATGACTCTGGCTAGTAGCTGAAAATTTACCTTATTACCTGGGGAAGCTCAGCACCTGCCAGCTGTGCAGGGGTTCCTTGGTTCCACTCAAGTAAGAAGCTATTTCACTGGAAAAATACACTGAAGCTGCTTTTTATCAGTTCAGAGACCGCAGTCACTAATTTAGTCAGCTCACAAGGACTCAGAGATCCAAATGCCTTTTTGCTTTTTCCATGGGCTTTGATGAAGCTGGCATTATCATGCTAAATTACAGTTCAGGACCACTGTGCATGTACAGATTTATCAGAAGAAAGCTATTAGAGGTGCTCAGTATAGTGCCAATTATGCAGACCCTGACACATAATTAACTAAGGCCCCAAAGCATGTATTTTAATCAATCCCTGTTCAGCAAAGCACTTATGTGTGTGCACTTAACATCAACGAATATCTAGCATGCATATAAGTCCTTTTGCGAATAGGGAAAAACATGGGAGCTATGAGAACTGTCCTACCAATGCTATTGGGCCCACCACTACCAGGAGAAGATACTATACTACTTGGGTGACAGCTTATATTTTCAAAAGTATCTGTATAAATCAGAAGCCAAGACCAGTTTCTAGAGTGACCTAGTCATGGTGCTGTAACTGTGGTGATTTAAGGACAAAAGTACATCAGCTCTGGAAGAAATAGTTTTCTTTACTACGTGGTATGTAGTTGGATAAAACTTGCAAACTTTAGGCAGCAGAAATCTTTCTTCAGCCTTGTAAAGCTAAGATTCATCCTATTTGACCTGAGCTGGCTACAGGTAGGTTATGCTGTCTAAACAAGTCACCCAGGATTTCTCTGCAGTCAATGGAGAACATGTCTAGATTCCAATTCATCCCATCCAAGAAAGGTAGGGTGAATCCCTCTCTTTTCGTGGTGTTGTTGGAAAAGCCCACACCAGTTTAAACACATTGGTTTCATCTGACCAAACGCACATATCCATCCAAGCTACCCGTCTCTATACAACTAATGAAGATATTCATGTTGCAGACTAACATGGCACAAAGCAGACATCTAAACTGAGATGACTCATGCCCTAAACGTATTTATTTCTCTCCAGCCTGGCCAGCATTGACTAGCTTGGCTGCAGAGAGAGGGTTCAATTCAGTCCCACAAACGTAGGAGCCTGGCACTGTTTTGGGCTCTGTGGGTTGTGTACAGCCACCAGCTGCCATCCCAGAAGGGTGCAGGCCTGGAGTCACTCCCTTGAGCACCACAGTCTATCACAGGAGCTTAGGGAGCGAGAGCACGTGAACCCTACACGACCAACACCCGACGTTACCCAGGGTGAACCCCTCCCTGCCTTCTACCCTGTTAACGGCTCGGTGGGGTGCAGCAGACCTCCTTCTAATTGCCAGATAAAGCAAGAAACAAAAACAGGTGGTAAAGGACAGGCATTTACAAACCTAACGGGCTTTCTCAACAGACCTAGGCAGCTGAGTTCCACTGCTCCCGCTTTCAGCTGGGATCAGGCATGAATCATTTCAGAGCAAAGTGGTATATCTTTCCAAAAAGCAAAGAACCTATGAAAAACATACTGAGTTAGAACCTGCTATGCAGCCTGAACTACAGCAGTGTGAGACTCTCTGTAATCCATTACAGCTGTGCAAAATGTAATAAAACTACTACAAGGTGCTTTAATTCCATTTACTAATAATCATAAAAGTATTTGAGATGTGTCTGATGAACCGTTTAGAAGATGCATTTTCCAAAGATGATTTGTAGTCCAAAGAAAAGCCTTTAATACCATATAAACTAGATTTTATGTACAACAATATTTAAAACCATTGCAAGGGAGGTGTTTTTGTTGTTTTATAGTCGCTGTTCAGTCTTCATTGAATAATTTGTTTGAAGAAAATGCTTGGCTTCTGAGTTCTTCCCAATGAATCACAGAGCAGAAGTAATATCATCATTTATCATTTTTTTATCTGCAGATGCCATTGTGTTCAGTGTAGCTCTACCCAGTTAATCTGCACAGCTTCTGATGAATTGCATTTAGTAAAATACACAAAGTTATTTTGTGCTTAACTAACATCCTGAGCGGCTCCATTGACAAATCAACTCCTACATGTTGCAAACACACAAATGCTTTGCTTTTACAGAAACAGTGGCTGAGTATGCCAGAGAAATATATAGATAAATAAATCAACCATTAATTGATCTGCTGTAGCATTGAGATCAGCTAGTTTGCTAGGTTGAAAGTGACTGCCGCATTTTTATTTTTGTCTCACCACGAGCTTTTGCCATCACTAGGCACTCTCATGGCAGCTTGGATCATATGCCTAGTCTCACTCCAAAGCTAGAAGTGTGGGGGGTGGTTCTTACACATTTGCTTTATGCCATCTTTGATCTGACATTTCTACATAACGAGTCTCCTTAAAGGTACAATTTGCTCTGCTCCCATTTCCTCCAGGAGAGCAGGAGTTTCCCGCTAGCTCCTATGAACATTAGGCTGTCTGTTACACTGAATTCTTCCATTACACCAAAATACTGAAGATGTGTCCACTCCTTTCACCTGGCATGGCCTTGAAGAGCAAAGCAGACACCAAACACACTCCCTTGCACCCATGCCAAGCTGATAACAGGCTTGCCTTAATCTCCTCTCTCCCAGCCCACACAGGCATCCAAGTGAGAAGCAATTTTCATCTCCCATATACAGAATTTTGTATCCACTTTCCACGTGCAAATCTGGACTATGAATACTCCCCCCTTGCAATGCCATATGATTTAAATATCGAGTCACAAAGAAGTTAAGCTTTTCATTTGTCCACCATAGTAAACAGCATTTGAAAAACAACCCATAAGACACAGTGAAATAGAAAGCTGTCTCTCTCCAGGATTTCTGGGCATCTGGAAAGTTTTCAACAAACCACTATCTGACCATCAAAAGTCTCACAGAAGCAGCAGTGCTGGCTAACACTGCCAGTGATGCGTGGGGTATGTTAAAAGGAGCACAGACTCACACAAGATGCCTCTGCCACCTCCATTCAACTTTCCCCACCTACAGCTTGTGTGTGCAAAAACGGATAAGAAAAGAAAGCTGGAAATCTGAGCAGCACTGGGTTGTCATTTATTTTTTTTAAAAGCACGTACCAAGACCTATGTTATCATCAGCTTTTGTTCCTTTTTTTCCTTGGTGGCACAAAGCAAATGTCTCATCTCCAAACATCTTCCTCGTCCCTGAAAAGGGAATCTGTGAGGTCAGCTGTAACAGCAGCCAGAGAAGGAGGAAACCTCTGAAATGAACAACCTCTTAATTCAGTGAATTTAGTGAGTTTGGACACTTCTTAGTTTCCAGCAGACATGTTAGTGCCTAACATGTAAATAAGCCTTTCCAATTTAGTTTATTAAGGAGCAGCTTCCCATCTGAAGCTTCATATTACGAATTCAGTCCAGATCACGGAGGACTGTAAGTCCACCGCAGACCAACAGTGCTGGGATGAAACACGGAAATTTTGACAACCCTCCCATCCCACCCTTCCCACCAAAGAAATGTTTGGGAAAGGGGCGGGGGGGGGAGCACAATAGTTTTGCCTTTAGAGAAAATTCTTAGTTTACTTACTTACTTCTTGAATGTAAATTTATATAACATCAAAGAAGTCACCATTTTTCTTTGCAGCTTACACATATAAAATGACTGTGGAAAAATCTCCTTTCCTGCCATGCTGTCCAACAGAGACGTTACCGACTGCAGCTTAAGGATTTGCCTCTGCAGTAAAGTTTGATCGCTACAATTCACCATGTAATTCTCAGTTACTTACAGTTAAACTCGTATATCCCATAGACACTCCTACTCTAGCGTAACATGGCCTTTTTCCCAGTGTAGCTTGTTATTTTAACCAGTTTAAGCTGTGCTAAAAAAAAAAAAATACTTTCACTACAACAGAGGAGGATCTACAAGGGAGTCCTCATGGTTACATTTTCATGATATGCAAGAGTCTTAGCCACACTCCTGGAGATCAGCTCTGCTGTGTATTGAATAACCACCAACCCAAGGAGAGTTTGGGTAACACTTACATGACTAAGTCCAGGGCATCTAGACAGGTCAGCAGTTCAGTAGACTCAGTGCCCACTTTCCTCCATCTCTTACCAAATAAGCATTTGCACCTTTCAAATCTCTGCCCATCACTTTCTCTTCCCCTATATACACCACCTACTCTGCACTGCCCACATATTTCCACCTCCCCACTGAAAGAACAAACTTTTACAAAACCTCACCAGTTCACCGCAGGAAGGGCAGAGCAAATGGCACTCCTGGTTTCTCTGGCCATTGTTTCACACGCTCTTACCTTTGGAGCAAGACTTTAAATACACCAAGTGCAGCCACAGAGGAAAGTCACTTGTATTTCACTGCAATCAGAGCTGCTGATTTATGCCAGTCAAGCCGGACTTGGTCCTCTAACCTGAGTAAGGCAAACCCATACTCAGGAAATCCCACCTGCTCTCACTCCACAAAAACTCAAACACAAATTATTCATGGGCACTGGTGGAACAGCAGACCAACAGTGACTACCAACCAAGACTTCAGCAAAGGTTTTTGGCTGGTTGGGCTCCATGCACCGTAAACTATAAAAAGAGGAAAAGGCAGGAGGGGAAAGATTTCCATCTTTCCCACTTTGGTGTTACCTCTTCTGCTGTCAGTACAGCTCCTGGTTTTCACTTTCTAGGCAGCAAAAACATGAAAAGAGCCGTAAATCCTGAGTTTCTGACTCACACCTAACACAAAACCTTGGGAGTCATCCATCTCACCTGCTTTCCAGCCTGCTGCATCAGTACATCTGACCGCTGCATTCATGCCCTCAATAGTCATTCTGTCGCAGCACAAGGGAGATCACACTGCACAGCTTAAGCTAAAAGAAATGAAGAAACTCTTATTCCAAAACCACAGTTATCAACATATAACTAGAGCATGCATCTATAATCTCCAGCACAGACCACAATTTGCATTATAGTTTGGTGTGAGCATGCAACATGCTTAGGTCAAAATTAGGGCTAGGAGGCAGCTGCCACTTGTTCCAAATCAATGGGGAAGACTGAACAGCTGCAGGTGTTTTTGACTCTTACAAGTGTAAAGTATATGCTAGAAAATTGAGTGAGTTGATACAGTCTGAGGCGAAGTTTTGATAGTTTGTATTTTACCTAATTTGTTGTGGTAATTACAAATGTACCAGTTTAGTTTGACTTAAGTATATTTCTGCAGGAATAAGCAATTATTTTTCTTCACTGGGGAAATGCTCCCAGTGTAAAACTTCTGGCAGCCAAGAGGGACAAAAGTTTGACTTCAAATCTTCAGGGTTTTTGTGCAAACAGAGGAAAGAAAACCTAGAAAATCCTGCAGGAAATTGCCCAGAGGGGAGATTTTTCAGGTATTGTTCTTTGCATCCATTCTTTATTCATCAGTCTTGAAAAATTCAAATACCCTGGCAAAGGCATAGGCTACATTTTGAGCTTTACACCTTCAGCCAGGTACTAACAGTGAGTGCTGCAGGGCAATGGATGGCGTGGCACAGCAGACACCACGCCACCACCCAGACAGACCATTCACAGCCTGCATTTACAATTTGGACTGCCAGCACCTATGTGCAGAATAACCTTTCCAGGGTAGTTTGATCCAGTCAGAGAAGATAAAAATAACGTGACTGACGTGGATACTCAAAAAGCTGTCACGCCATGCGCAGACCAGTGGAAAACTCACTGATCATGTCCTCCTGCATTATTTGTTGAAATTTTCTGCCAGAGACAACAATATCCAAAAGGGATAGAACAAGGTAAAATGAACCTCTGGTCTTATCAGAATGGAGCCAATAATTCTTAGCTGGTTTTTAACCCAGTCAAAATACCTGCTGTTTTGCCTAAGGAATATAGGATGATAAAGGTAGGAAAGTTTTAAAGATGCTGCTTAGTTTATCTCCCTTTCTCAAGGCAAAACTGATTAATGGAACTTAAACACACACACCCTCCCCATCACAAGCAACGTGAACAAGACAGCATCTCCAACAGAAGCGTGTGATTCTTGAGGCATGAAAAAGATATCAGATACTTCCCCAGAGGAATATCACAAATCAGGCTGAGCTCGGCAGCCAAACTCTCATAAAGGAAACTCTCACACCTGTGTCCATTCCATCGACTTTGGTCAAATCCCAGGCAGATGTAAACCCATACGGAACAGACTGCAGGACCAAAATGCTGTTTGCATGGAAAACCTGTCACTATGAAACAATTTTATCTGCAGCTGTCAGCTAAATCTCATTTGAGAGAATATGTCCTGCCAACAAACGCGGGCTATGTGTTTGTGAAAGGCAGGAGTAGTACGCTTTCAACGCCGCTCCACACTTTTTAATGTGAGTGCTAATGTTTCTAGCATATTACCTTCCAAATGTTGCAGCACGACATGCTTTATAGGAACTAATGAATCACACAGTAAAAACTAATTGCAACTTACATACTGTTGTGAACTGAGTTTTGCAACATAAAAGCAATCAGCCAGCAATTAAAATGCTAATATGGGGCTGAACCTCATATAACAGTTTGCCAAAATCTAGTGCAATACAGTGCTTCCTCGAGAATTTTGAACAGATGGAATTTAGTTAGTAGGTAGTCATTTCATCAAGCTTATAAACCTCACCATGCTGGAGGAGGGTCCCCACCATGATGCATTACATATTTCCAGTATTGGAAATGGTGGTAAAAGATTATTGTATATTTTCTTCTTTTGACTGACTTTCTCTATTCACATGTCAATGATTAATAAACTCTTAGCAAGTCAGGAAGGAGTGGTACATAGCAGATGCTCTTTCCAAACACAGACATCTTGAATTTCTGCTTGTTGTAATACAGAGGGACTCCCAATGTGGTGGTGGTCATCATGAAAGCTACCTTTGTTTTTAATTATAAAAGCTCCTTTTCACAGATTCACTAATGCAAGATTGTGAATTGAATGAAACAATTACATTTTAATTGGGTTCTCCTCCCCCACATCCACTTTTTCTTCATTACATTCCTAACACTAAGGCAATTGAAATACATTAATTAATTCAAGTGGGGAATTATTAATTTTCAACATCATCAGCCTTGGAGAAATTACCAGTGGTCGTGGAACAAAGCTCCCAGGAAGATGAGGAGCTACAGACTGTGCCCTCTATCCAGTTCTAGCACCAGTCACATAAGTCTTCGTTTTCCCTGAGGACAAGAAATGTCTCAGCAAGGTATGATCCTGGGAAGTCAGTGAATTATTCTTTAGCAAGCCTCATTCATTGCAGGTTAGCCTTTAAGTTTGTTCAATCATTATTGGCAGCAACACTGGAAAAGCATGAACAAGCTCTAAACTGAATTAGTAACCCCTTTGTACTTAAGTCATCTGCAAACAGAAGCCAGGGAAGAAGACCAGAGTAGGCACTGGGAACTCGGCTGAGTGTACGTAGTGATGCCAGCCAAAGTCCCATCAGCTGAACACAGGACATGCAAAGTCAATGAGGGACTCAAGAAGGTTCCAGGTCTTGCCTGCTTGGATGAAGCTGTCTTTCAGCCACAGGAAATTTTGGGTGATGGGGTCTTGGCTCTCAGGTCCTTGCACCCCCCAAGCACAAGAGCAAGGCTGAGTCACTGCCTGGTCCCAAGACATAGTCAGGAACAGGTAATTAATACAGATATCAAAAATGGACTGAACTGTTTTCTTCTCACTTGTCAGCGGCTTTCATAGATTCCTTAAGGTCTTCCATTCAAAAATAAACCTATTTTTCTCACTTTGCTTACAGTCTTTTCCTGTGCAATGCTCTCCAGGAGAGACTCTGCATGGAGGACCATGTTCCTTGCTCAATAATCTCTTCCCTTTCTTACCATTTTATCCTTAGCATCTCCAAACGCCCACTTTCCTCGTTTCCTCCTCACAGCAGCCTGAGCTCCAGAGCAATATGCAGCTAACGCTCCCAGCTAAAGCCCAGCAGTAAAACCCCGTGCTCAGTACACCCTTCACTATCTGCACTCCCCTCCCATGCATCCACCCAAAAAAGAAACAGGGCACAAAGTGCAGCAGCGGTCTGAAGGCACGACAGATGCCTAAAATGCAGAAAGTGTCCCAAAAGGTAAGACATACCCCTCCGCCTGCTCCAAAGGATGGTAGAGCTCCTAAATGAGAGGAGATGGGCTGGGGTTTGCTGCCATGTTTCACTGCTGTAGCTTTACCAGCACATCAGAACAGAAGGTGTCATTTTGAGCCTACTTTTAATTTATGAAGTAGTAAACCTATTGCTCAGGGTGGCAAAAGGTGAATAGCCATTAAAGGAGTGACCTGGACTCTGAAAGAGGTCTGTCAACAGAGGAATTGGAAACTTAAAGCATGGCTTCCCAAATTACCGCTCTGAGATTGCTTTGGAAGAAAATTGCCAGGAGGAGTGGGGGGGGGGGGCAAAAGAACATAACACGTAAAAGTGTCTTTCATGACAGCAAGGCAGAGCCTCCATTAGCCAGGCTAGGAAAGGAGCAGATTTCACAAAAAACTTAGTATTCATGGAAGTCATAAACATTTGCCTCTACCTGTTCCCCCAGGGAATCCCAAAATTGGCAGGAGTGCTTATGATTCATTGTCAAAACAGAAGAGCCCTGGTGTTCACCCTCACAGGCAATGCATCAGTACAGATACAACCTGTCTTTCTCAATGAGGGCTTTATGTTAAAAAATAAAAGCTGCTCTTCTCTAAGGTCCTCAGTACAGGGGAGAGGAGCGATGCCTTTATTTCACCACAGTGAGCAGGACTGTGGCAGGGTGAAGGATATGCCCGAAATTGCACAACACCTTGGGTAAACCACCCGGTGCCATCGTCATTGCATCATTCTGCTTCACTGACGGCACGCCCATGAGGAAACGGGCAGTAAAGCTGCGAATCCCTCCTTCCAGACACCAAGCTCCCAACCCACATACTTAACACTCACCAATTTATATGTCAGCTGGGGCCTATAGCACCACCACCGTTTTTGAGCAGTTTATTCATCTTGCAGTAGGTGCAGACACTCCAGTCTGACCCAGTTCTTCACTGTTTTATTGGTAACTGTGGCCTCAACACCCATGCATTGTATAAAGGGGAAATGGCTATAAATAGTTCTAAGCAGTGGAAGCTGGCTGATATTACAAACATGTTAATGAAATAATGGTGGTTTGTATCTGCTGAAAATCTGACCCTCATAATGTGTTTCTATACACATTTATGACAAGCTGTAAGCACACACATTATCTATTCTTTACCAGTCAGAAAGAGCCACAGTGCACATTTGAAGCACAAATACACCGAATTTAAAGGTAAGTAAATTAAAGCAAAGCTGAGGCGTAAGTCGGACATGATAAAAAAATATAAAAAATGCTACTGTAATACCTTACAGTATTGAGCCCTGTCGTGCCTCTCTGATGCCTTGGGATAAATATTGCAATAAGGTTGAAGATCTCATTTCATTGTGCCCTGGGAAGGGATTGGGTTCAGACTGCCTGCTGTTGGAGCCTTAGAAAGAGACTCGCTCAATGACTTCGTAATACTTTGCTTTCATGCAAAGCTTTGGGATAAATGGGAATATGAGCATACCTGAAGCTGTGCTGGCACATTATTGTACCTGTGTGTACCACAAAGCATCTCAATGAGCAGTGAAAGCAGAAAGTTCTCCTCTGATTTAAAAAAACAGTATCCTACACAGAAATAGTATTTTCAAGGAAGGCACAAAAGCAACTAGATAATCAAAGCAGCTCTGTATTTTCCAAATTTACACTTTCTTTTGTTTTATTCTCATGTATCTCTTTAATAGCACTGCAGAGCGAAAGGAAGGAGGAAAAAAGAACTTTTGTGGTTAGCAAGGGATTGCAATAGGAGCTTAATTTTCAGTAAGAGTATGAAGGAGACAAAGGACTACAGTCATGTCAAAAAGAAAAAGTACTAAAAAGCACTTTCTCTTCTAACATAAGGTTAGAGGAGGAACCTGGCATACCATGTTTCACTCCTTTGCAAGTCAGAGATCAAGCAGTACCTCTGCTCATTGCCTCTGGAGCAAGCCCCAAGTAAGAAAAATAACTCGGGGAAAATCTCACAGCCTGTTCCCTCACAGGCAAATATTCATCTGAGATTGCACTAGAAACTAGGAACTGGCATATGATTTCAGGAGCCACCCTCCCACCCAGGGCAGTAACTCTCACTGTGGGAGAGAGAAGTTCAAAGTCATTAGTGGACACTTTCCGTGAGGTGGGGCTCAGCTGCATGACATTGGACCCTGTGCACAGCAGAAGACCCAGGCAGGTGGGTTTTATGAACAACACGATGCCTGTGGTATGCAGACATCTTCATGGCCACTTCTCGCCATCAGCACTGAGAGAAACCAGCGCTGCTCTTCAGCCAAACCAGAGGAGTGGAGCTCCTGGGATCAATGATGAAGCCCAGCATCTAACTGAGAAACAAGCTAAAATGGGAATCAGACCATTGTGATGAATCAGAAACCTGATTAATGAGTTCAGGACTCATGCAACATAGAAAAGGTAATTGCCCTGACCCTCCTCACCTCTGAGATGGATTACAAAACCAGAAAGAAATTACAAAAATGGGCATTTTTTAATAGGCTTGGGCTCCTGCAGCAGGTCCTCATGCCAGAATCTTCCCCTCTCATAACATCCCCTACATGGGGCACTACGGCAGCACTGGCTGGTCACAGAATTTCTTATTTCAAGAAGCACTAATGAGGTGAGTGGAATTAACAGATACAGAGGCACCATGTACCTTGGTATATTGGCATCAGTGGATAAAGTTTGCTTCAGGTGACCCACAGAGATGCAAGGACTGACAAGGAACCTGCTGAAAGAGGAGGACGGAGCCATGGGCGTAACCCAGAGCCCAATTCAGCCATTCAAAAGGGCTTTAGAGCAAGAGGCAAGAAAGGATGGAGAGGAGGAAAATGGTCAAACCCAGGCACTTCGAAGGATCAACTCAGTGAGAAGTAAACCTTCAGGGGCATTTCTGTGTTGTGGCTAACAGTCTTTCAAGTGATGAACCATGCCCACTTCCAAATAACAGCCCAGAAATCACTGAGAAATCAACATCATGGGAGCCAGGGAATATGAAAATAAGGGTAAAAATTAGAAAGGGGCAAAAGGAAAGTATGTCAGTTACAAGCAAATCATCAGCCTTTCCAGAGAAGATAACAAAATCAGGGATAAGGAAACAGAGCAGAACAAAAAGAGAGAGGAGGAAGAGCAAAACTGTGAGAGAATGCTGTGCTAGTGTGCAGCTCCCTTCCATGCTATAGAAGGGCTTTTAAGAAGTAAAAGAGCAGGAAGAGAAGAAAAATGGGTCAAGGAGTGAAGGATGTGGGAAATTTAGGCTATTTGAAGGAGATATATCTAGGGATTGTGACCAGACAGCAGTGGGATGGGACAGTGGGAAAAGAGATAATAGGAAGAGGAATGAAAGGAGCAGGAGAGGAGGTACCCAGGCACCAGAGGGATAGCTTTCACCAGAAAAGTGTTACAAAATTTCATTAAATAGCCTTGTATGGGCATCTGAGGGTTTTTCACAGCTGGAAAGTGGGTATGGAAGGTTTTTTCACCCTTTCTATAAAATGCTGGTGTATAGATCAAGTCTCCTCAAGCCAGGTCAAGGTGCACCGGTTGAAGCCACTGTCTGAGTGCCACTGGTCCATCCGTGCTCTGGTGGACCCCACAATTAGGCTGGGAGAGGTGAAGGCAGGGAAACACAAAGCAAGCATGTCTTTCATGCTTGGAAGCAGTCAAGAAAATGAAGTGAGATGGGAAGAGCTGAAGTCCCCGTGGAGGGTACTGACTTGGTGCAAAAGTAATGGGCAAAGTCAGAGAGGTGAGATTTGATGAGGACAGAGACGTCAGGTCAGTGAGATGAAGGCTGTAATTGAATACAGTGAGGTGGTAGCGGAGGTAATTAGGGCTCAGTAAGCTGCAAAGGGCACAAATTAAATGAGGATAAAACAGAAGTTAAAGCACAAAGACAGTCAGCGTGCTGGGTTTCTTTGCCAACGGCAATCTGGCTGATGAAGATCAATTAATTGAATTCAAAGAGCTGGGATGAGCCAGGACTCCTGGGAAAACAGAGTTTGGGTTGTAAAGAGGAAGAATAGAGCTGGTGAGAGAACACCGGGTGGTACTAAACAAAAGTAATTTGGGCTCAAAAGAAGATAAGAGGGAGCTGCCATGAAAGGAGAAATTAGGAGACAGTGCTGGCAGTGCAGGGAGGAAAATGCTGAGAGAATTAAAGTTTGAGAAAAGGATCAGAGAGCAGGAAAACTGAGGAGAGGAAAGGAGAGAAGAGCGCTACCAGAAGTGGGAAGAATGAGGAACATAAATTAATTTGTGGTGTTGTCATGTTGACAGACTGGAGAGGTGGGTAGTTGGACACCTTACCAAACCCAGCACCTCTTCTCCAGTCAATGGCCAACACACCCTCCTGATGAGCAATTGGTGGAGTGGCACTCCACTCAACACTGTATTTCACCTGTTTTCCTCCTCCCTTTGTGCAGAAGCCATGAGGTATGTTAAAACTACCAGATGAAAGATAGAGAGTCATCCTTCCTGTTAAACTGTGGAAATTATCAACTGGAAAGCACTGCTGGTAATTTTCAGGATTTCCCTCTTCTCTGCTCAGTCCTACTGGTGGAGGTCTGGCTTTGTGGTCAGAAATTTGGCTGCAGAGTACACACTAGAAGGAGGTAACTTTTAGGTGGATGAAACTTGGGTCTTACAGGTGTAATGGACCAGGACCAGAAAGTAAAGGCGTTGTAAACAGATCTGCCCCAGTCCTCACATGTTGGGTCCATTCCTCCCAACTGGATCTCAGCCCAGCAACCTTCAGTGACTTCTGGGGCTCGACAGACTCTGCCTCCCTCAGGGTCTGTAGGAAATGACTCTTTCCCTCCTTCCCCTTGAAGGCTTGAATGTGGGTCTTCTCCCTGACTCCCTTCAGATTTTCCTGGTCACCTCCTCTTCTACAGCCCCGTTGCATCTCTCCCAGTCGCTGCACGCTGCGTCCTCACATCAAGGAGGGGTTCCCCAGTTCAGGGAGCTCTGCTGCTGGCTGGGAAGGAGCAGGTCCTCCCTCCCAGGGTCCTCCCTGACCCAAGGTGTCCCAGCCTGGACAAGGTGGTGAGGCTGTCCTTTCCCCTGCTGCTGCACAGCTCTCCGCACTTTACCTTCGATACCTAACAACAGATAAATGCAGGATTAATCCCCACACTTTTTGAGCTCATGTTAATTAGGTTTGCAGCCTGGAAGGACAACACAGCGGTGAGACTTTTCATAATCCTGATTTAAATAAAGATAAAAACAGCCCTTGAGAAAGATATTTTACCATGCATATTTACAGGCTTCCCTGCACTGTCCATGCAAGAGGTGCAGCAAGTGGAATTAATCCTAATTCTGCCAAAGACTGACGGTGGATATAGGCCACATGCAGAAGTGAATTTACCAACAGAGCAAAATCTGCCAAAGGTGATGGAGATCCTTCCTTTCATTTTAAGTTCTTAAGAGGACACACAGTAGGTTTGTTTGAAAATAATCTATGTAAGATTATGAGACCCTTTCCTACTGTGGGACTGTAGATAATGTTGATAAAAAAAATAATTTGCCACTTGAATAGTTTTTATCTCAGCCAGTCCACAGTAAGGATGGAGATACAGACAAATGGACCCGTCTGTGTTATTTTGAGAAAGAGAACATTGAGTATTACACATTTGCCTTGTCTGCAGACTAGTTACTGCTGTACCTGACCACCTTCATAAAGCACTCTTAGATATGCTGATTGAGAGCTTTATTATCTGTATCAGTACTTGATGTTCCTATTATTACTATTATTTAATTTTTGAGCCAAATGGGCTGATCTATAGCATAAAAACAGCATGGCCATGAACTGTTCATTTATTATACACATCCTGGTGACATGAAAATAGTCAAGAGAGATGAAGCTCCCACTAGGCTGGGAGCTGTACACATACGGAGCGTGCAAACCTTGCCCAAAGAGTTCCCAAAACCAGAAATTATTTTCTCTTTTTGTTTTTCTTTCTTTTTCTATTTTGCAGCCTGAGAACTCTGGCATAGAAAGGATTAAGCATTAAACTATTTGTTTAATGGCTGCAAAGCCTCCTCAGTGAAGATCAGGTAAGATGATAGAAATCCAAAGAAGAATATGGCTAAGATCTGACCTGAGAAACTTACCAAACTAAAACAGACATCGCTGCTGTTCATTTGGCTGAGACCGCATGCCCACTGTTATAATTTTTGACTCAGCAATTACAGAGTGATAACCAAAATTGACAGGGCTGGCACTTCCTGCACCCCCTGGAGGGTGAGAACCGGAGCCTTTCCGTGGACTTCCAGTACAGCCTTATCCCCTATAGTCCAAGCTTGACTCAATGCTGGAGAAGACTTTTGCGACGTTGGCTGCTTTTTGTCCACTATACAGTGGAAAATCTATGGATTGCATCTGGTTTTTTCTCCTCAAAAACTGCCTTGGGTTTCCAGTGCTACTTTGATTAGACTGGTCCAAGTTATGCGATCAGTCCAATTTATATTCCCAAAACAAAAGACAGAAGTGCTCTGACTGTAGTCCATATTTTCTGTCTGATTGCTTTTCATTTCACACTTCTTTGTTTTAATTACATTTTAAGATTAAATACAGTGATTGTAGTTAGTTGCACTCAATGAATATTGTACAGATTTAAGGGTCATAGGAAAAGGAAAGCAAAAAGACAACTAATACCTCATTGTTTACTGTGGCTCCTATAACGTGCAGTCAAGTGCTGAGTGAGTTTTAATAGAAATCTGGCTTGATTGTGATTAAAGGAAGAATTGGCTGAATGAATTCTTCAGCTCAAAAGTACGGGCTTTTAATTTTTTTACATGTATTGAGCCTAAAAAAGCTGATTCTGCAAAGCTTTCTTGACCTCACCGATTGCAACCAATTACAAGATGGATGGCCTGGATTTAAAAGTAACAATATGCTGCAGCAGCTGGCCAAGTATGTCTTAGACAGCTCAACAAGGAGATGATGGGGAGGAAGGGGACACATTATGGATTTTATGATTCCTTTCATTAAGGCAGTAAAAATCCTGCTTGGCTAGACAATAAGCTCTTTTTTAAAATTAATAAATAACAAAAACAAACCTAGCACTTACTTGCTTTAATATTATTTAATTAATATAATTATTAATTATTTAAAAGCTGTTCCTTTTCTTTATTCTCATTCTCAACAGCACTGAGAAAGGCTTGCACACAATCAGTATGGTACCAGCAGTCCCCAGCTCTCCTTTTGTTTCCCCTCTGGTACAGCTTCAAGAGAGATGCTACCCAGAATGGCCAGTAACATTGCAAACGGTGCTTTCACAGCTGAACTGGTGAGGAACAGAGTGGCTCGCACTACGTAGAATGGCTGAGAGAATTTGTAATGTTATACCGTGTCCTGCACAGCTCTTACATTAGAGCTCATACATAATCTTGGCTCCGTTACTATGAAAAACCCAATATCTGCACCTAGTAGAACATATTTCAAAGCTCCAGAGGATGACAGGGTGATACTCATGAGGAAGTAACAATTTCCCAACATTCAGATCTTGTCTTGAGGTCCAACGAATGTCGTGCTAGTGGTTACACAGTGAACTTTATGATCTCAGCTTTTTAAAAAGAAAGCCCTGTGAAATTCTATGCAACGCAAGCAGTTTGTCCCAGAAATGCATCCTGATGTAATCTTTAACTGCATTTTTACACATTTTTTCCATATATGTCTCATTAAATGATGCACGAAGAAGGAGAGATATGGCTGCAATTTCCCTAGTTCTTTACATCTGGATTGCAATCTTAAAAATTTCTGACATATCTTTCATGTTAGGAAATAGATATAATAAATGCAGTGTCTTCTTGCTCCGAATTCTCTTTAGGCATAGAGGTATTGAATAATGGGAGTTAAATAAACTAATCAAAACACTTACAAAATTGATGAGAATCTAAATCAAAAAGAGGAATAATACCAACAGCTCTTCCTGCCCAAACCTTTGCTGACTGAGAAATCATTTCTCTGGCAGTAAACACATTAGCAGTTTTTAAGAGCATGAACCTGCTTATAACTAACTGGGCAACCTGCTCATAACTGAGCATTAGCATCACTGACCATGAAGGCCAGCAGTCTGTAAGCATCAGGCACCTCGAGGATGCTGAGAGTTCCCCAAATGAATTGAAATATCAATATCTTATGCGGTGAGGCCCTCACTGCAAAACCTAATGAGGACGTTTAGCTAGATGTACTTCATTGGCTTGATGGATTATATCTCCTTCGACTGTCAAAGGAGTAGAGGCTACTTAGCTGCACCATAAACCTGTCCACTCAGCTACATGAATCCAACCGCAGACACCAAGCGACTTCGGGATTTCTGTGGAGGTGTCTAATTCCTCTCCCCTTTTCAACTCTAATGAACAATCAGTTGATGGTATAAAATGGCAACTCTGCAGCTGGGGAGGGAAATGAAATGTCAGGACAAAATACACAATTATATCATGCTAGAAGAAGAAAATCAAAACCACCTTCCGAGTTTTATGAATAATATGGTCCACTAAACAGGAAACAGAATAAAAAGATTTTTTTTACTCCATCCCCTTCAAGTTCTCATACCACCCTTATTGCTCAAAATCCGAGTGTGAACCCTCAAATGTATTTAGGCAACTTTCGTGAATGGAAATTTGGGCTGAAGAGCCTTCCAGGCAAAAATTAAGTGATGTGGCCACTCTCCAGGGCCCTGTCAGGGTCCCCAGATGACAAAGTTGTGATACGTTGTTCTGCAGTGCTGGGAGAGGAGGACATTCTTTACTTTTGACTCTCTGTACAAAGAAAGTTTAGTAATTTAGAGTGACTGCAGTTCTTTAATCTCATGCCCACGAGAGTGATGTACAAAATTCAATAGGTAGTTGTAACCTTCCCCCACAATTTCTATTCTGTACTAGCCCAGTAAAATCTTACAGAAATGTTATTTTTAATCAGTTCTATAGTTTTTGAAGGCACTCCTACAGAACACTACTGACTCCCGGTTCAGAGTGAGTGACTGGAATAAAGAATGCCACTGTGGAAAGTAGCACTCCCCACATCTCAGCCTTAAAAACAGACACAGAGAAAATGAGATATCTGACATTTTCTCATCCCTTATTAGTGATATTATCTATTATCATAGAGCCAAGGCAACCTGTCTATATACTCTTGTACTAAAGGGTTAAGTTTCCTAAAATTACCTTCCTTTACTTGCTGCTTCTTCCACCTGAATACTTTTTCCCAGCACTAAACCAAGTAGGAAAGTATAATTCAACTTTACAAATGGCGAAACAGAAGGACCTTTCCACCTCTCACCCAAAGATCTTTCACAGATGAGGTCTTCCAGAACACTTACTCCATCTCTTACTCTAATGAATGGTGTGACTCATAGCTAATGAAGTGATATTGGCATTACAAAATAATAGAGCTGAGTAAATTTAACAAAAAAAGAGAGGGAGATGGTAGAATAGGCATCAGCTTTGCAAAGCCTGAAAGGTTTCACAGTATTTTAAAGGCCTTTTTTTTGGTTGAAAGGACAAGGAAAGCCAGCCAATTTCAGACAAAGTCCCCATTTATGTAAAGTTGCCAACTCTCCCTACTAGAACCACGTTCCATTACACCAAGCACACAAAGGGCTCCCAGTGGACAGACATCAGCCTAGTTTTGAACCAGGGCCCAAGGTCATTGATGGATTATTTTAGCCCTCCACCCTTAGATTTTCAACAGGGCACACGCAAATGGAAACTTCTTCACCAAACTTTACCTCACTACAGCAAGGTATATAGTACGCAACTGCAGTGAGGAACATTCTTCTGTAGGTTCTGTGCTATGCATTTAAAACACAAACAGTGTTTAAACAAATGGACTCAAGTTAATTAAATCAATAACCCAAGCAAATTACTTTTTCAAGCGTAAGTTTTATTAGGCGTTATTTTACTTTACTGGGAGTCTATTACCAGGATAAGGAACTAGGTAAGGTAGTGAGCTAAACACAAAGCACTGAGCCTTCTGGGAATTTCTTTCTCTATTTGTCCAATATGCTACTACTAAGCCTATTACTTGATTAAGTGCTTTATACAATGTCCTCTCCTGGTTTACCTAAACTAATATAAAACAAGGCCACTAATGAGATGCATTGCACTTAGACTTTAATTTATACAAGGGGGGGGGGGATCAAAACAAACCAACCCCACCAGAGTTAGAACATTAATAGCTGGTTTTATTAAGACTATGTAGCCACATGAGTACAGCATGTTAGCTTATCTCAGTGAAGTGACAAGAGTTTTCACCTCTTTCCTGCTGTCTCGAGCAAGAGGTATAGATTAAACTCATATTCCCTATAGGTCCCTCTCAGGATGGTCATGGCGATCTCCCCCAGGGAGAAAGAGGAGACCACCCTTTCAGATGTGACTGACCAAGTGAGAAGCACAGACCCCGTACTTGTTGGGGACGGTGGGACTACCGGGCACCAAGACTTTGGGTGTCAACAGTGAAGGTCTTTAAAGATGAGCTTACCACTCCGGTGTCTTTGCATACTTAATGGACATGGTTCGTCTGATCCATTCTGGACATATGCTTCATGGTAGACACCACTGAAGATGAAGAGAGCGTAAGTACAAGAAGATCCATCAAGTATGCAGGTGGTGCAGCCACTCAGAGACCCAGAGGCCAAAGAAACGCAGGGACAGGGTCGAGAGGCAGGAATACTGAGGCTGACAGGAGAGGAAGACCCATTTCATTCTTTATAGCAGATCAATCATAGCACAATCATAGGGACTCATGCAACACAGTAAGCGTCGAGGAGAGAGACATTAATGAATGAATGGCCATCACGGTTCAGACATTCATCATGATTGCCATTGTGCTTAAATCCAGTTGACAGGGTAAACGTTGCTTCTTCTGTTGTAGCATTTAGTACATATGTGGATTGCATGTTCTTGTGCTGATCAAATGTAGCTCCCCTCCCCAGTTGTGCACCCTTCAGAATAAAGTGGAGGTTACCCTGAAGAGAGGGATTGAGAATACGTACCTGTGGAGGACTGGAGGGAGAATTAAAACAGTCAGGACTAGCGCTTCTGCAAGACATTTGGTGGCCAGCCAAATTTGAGCAGAAAGGATTTCTTGAGGGTGGTGAATATTTCCTTTAAAATTACCTGCTCGTGTTAACTTCTACAAATTTTTCAGCCATACATTTCTTCTCAGAAGATAAAACAGGGAAACTAGATTGCCTTGACAGATGATTGCTTTCTTGATTTAAAGTAAGGAGTCACACAACTTCTCGCACTTCTCAGTCCTAAATCCCGCTTAAGAGTTTTGGGTTTGTGATCAAGCTGTGCGGGTATAGGCAGTAAGCGTGCATTTTAGCTCTTCTTCAATCTCCAAGCAATCACCTTGCAAGGTATTGCAAAGGTGTCCACTGCTCAAGGAAAGAGCAGGGGTCAGGCAAGCTCTCCCAGTGCAAGGCTGACACTGAATGGGACTGGCTGACAATTCAGTCCCCATTCCCGTCAGCATTATCTCCTGTTGCAATACCACACGCATTCAGGTCACCTGCTGAACATATTGCTAGTGCTATACTCATTTATTTTGGATCCTCTGGAATGTAGGAGGTGGGAAAAACTGAAGTCCTGTGGAAAACCTCCTCATGGCCAAGAAACTGGTGGCAGCCGTACCACCTTCTTTGGATGGCACCAGCACCATCCTCTTTGGCATGAGAGCCACTAGAGTCTACCAAGAGTTCTGGGAAGGGTGAATAGCATAAGGTTTTACTGGAAAACCCCGAGTAGTGCAAGAAAGATGGTTTTCCAGAAGTGGGGAATAGAAGGATGAAAGTGAATTTGAAATAGGTAGCTGGATCTCTGAATTTAATACACCAGGGGAAAGGGCAAAAGTGAAATACAGACGTGCTGAGCTGCAGCCCTAAGGAAGATAAGGGGTAGGGGTGGGGGGAGATGGATTTGGTAACCAGGAAGGGAGCTGAAGGTCACAAGAGACTTTGCTGAGGGAAGTAATGAATCTAAACTGTCTGTGTGACTGCATGGACTGGAGCACTAAGGAAAAATAGAACAGACACATTAGCACTTAAGAAAGGGACCCAAAATTCATAACATTCCTCTTGTACAAAAATTTCCAAACTCCCTAATAAAACTCTTTCCTGGAATGGGAGGCAGAAGGACAGGTAGCAGTGAAAAGAGACAGTTTTCTTAAATGACTATGACAATGCAAGAGCTAACTTCTTCCCTAGCTGCAGGAAAATAACTCCATAATGTAGGGAAGGAAATTGGTCAGCCATCCAGAGGTACTCACCCATCCTTATTTCATCTCTGTCCTCTTCTGTATTTTCTGAGTGGCAGTATATGAAATGGCTCATGTAAATAAAGTGCAAGCATTTAACTGAAATAGCCTCCAAGTCTAGTTAGTGTCACTCGTGATATGCAGCAGCGAGTTTGGCAGAAACTCAGATCATTAACAAAATTTAACCCCCTACTACAGAACGCCTTTGGGCTCTCGGCAATCATCACCGTCCAATGCTGGCTGTCTGCCTGTCAATAATTAAAATGCAATCTAAGAAATAATGGGAAATTTCTACTTCTGGATGCTTTCCTGATAGCTGAGCACCAGTTGCCTCATTCTAAGCTGTAGGAGCTTTCAGGCAGCTGCTACCCTTGAGCAAGGAAACAGTGAGATTTGGAAAAAGAGCTGCAGACAGGGAGAGGAGGCACAGCTCCTGTGGACAGGTTTTTTTTTCTACCTAATGGTCTCCAGAGTTTTCCCTGAGGTTTGGTAACTTTGTGACCCATTTCACTGGCTAAGTGGTCCCCCAGGGACAAGCATACCCAGATGTTTACGTGCCATTGCCCCAATGAGCAGTGTTTGATGGGAGCATTGGAGACAACAACCGCAACAGCTACAACTCAAACATAACCTGAGCTATAGGAGAGCAGAGGTTGCATACAGCATAACGTTGACTAAGGGGATTTATACTCAGCCTCCGCAGAAATGGGAATGGAGTTTTGCTGACTCCCAGGAGAGGGAGGGACTCCCTCTTCATCCCACCTGGATGTGATTGAGAGTGATTTCCCTCCAGGGAGGAGGGATAGGGCACAGGCTGAGGAGCTGGCGGGGGGGATCTCAGCAGCAGCAGCCAAGCGTGCAGAAGGGGTTGAGTATAGTCTTCATTAATGTGCAGACTTCCTTGAAGTAAGGACCAGGGAAAGCCCTTGCTCACAGCATCCTTCTATTATGTTAAATGACACCTCTTCCTTTTCATCTGTATTTACACTGCTCTAATGTCAGGCTGTCACGGAGACAAACTGTGCACATTTGGTGCTTAACTTTTCTTCATAAATCCTGCTGTACAGCCCTTATTATTGTCTGTGCTTGAATTCTATCCAGTCCATCAGTGCGTCCCAGTTATGACCTGCCCAGGGAGACCAGAAAATTCAAGCATACCAGCTCAGGCAGAGCGGAGGCAATGCCTTCTCGCCCTGTGGCTCCCTGCCACAACACCCATGCTCTCACTCCCACCCCTTCCTACTACTCCTTATGTTCTTGGTCCTTCCACTGAATTTGGGGGTTGTGCCAGGTTTTTCTTCTCTAAATTCCCTCTCATTTCATTTTTCTCTGTCCCATTTTCCGATTTTCCCAATTTGCTGTCTCAAAAGTTTTGTACAGAGCTGTAAAATGTCACTGTCACCCCCCTGTTCTCTGGGACTGGTGCACAGATGTGTGTCCCTCCCTCCCTGAGAGGACACAGCACTTACCTGCCTCTCTTGTGAATCTCTGCCCCCCAAATTTGGTGCCATCAGGCACCATAAATGCTTTGTTAAATTTGGTTATGGGAAGGAGGAATGCTGACGTGACTTGTTTGGGCTGTTCCTACTGTAAGATGCCTTGCCCTGCTGCAGTGCCACTGTCCAGAGCGGTATCATTAGGTCTAAGCATTTTAAAATTCTGTATTAAACTCCTAGTACAGACTCACTTAACACATGATTAAGGAACTAAAAGGAAACTGCTGCAACAAGCATTTTTTTTCCACTAAAGCTTCTATACAGAAAAAATTGATAAGATGTCAAGTTTTTCCTTTAACCGATTTATCTTCCCTGCACAGTTAATAGTAAGATCATCTTGAATAATTAATCCACAGCCCTAAAGCAGAAGCTATCATTTATTTTAGCATTTGCATTTAAACAAAATGATATTAAAATTCAGCAGGACATGATATGTAATCCAATAACCTAAGGTAATGTAATTCTAGTCCATGTAGCAATCATTCCCACAAATAATCTGACCATACGTGACCAGCACAATTTATAGCAAGTTTTATTGTATTTACTGTTATGATATGACCAAAGTCAGTAATGAAAAGAAGAAATGCTCTTGGCTTTAAAGAACTGATTAGCTGAACCTCAAGCATTCACCGGTGAAAATTTCATTTGCTTTAGTACAGCAGCTTTGTTATATCATCAAGGCTTCTGATTTTTACTGAAACATCAATGTGTATCTTTGACAGCTATTTGACAGAATTCACTACCAAAGTTTATTTATTAGTGAAATATAATCCCTGGTAGGTCAAACAGGACTATCTTTACTCTTACAGAATGTCAAATCAGTATCCCAATTCCCAGAGAGCCAGTCAATCCTATCTAGTCTTTAATTGTATCTAAATCTAACCACTGAAGACCTCCAGGTCTGGACTCTGCCTGCAGAAAGGTTTTTATCAGTGTGGCAGGCATACCTAGGGATGACTTGCATTACTAACCCCAGCCTGATGAGAGCACCAGACTTTTTTATATAAATCTAAAGTATGGCTACTGAGTTCAGCACCATGATCTATGTTTGTGAAGGTAAGAGAATAAATCACCAAAAAAAAAAGTATACTTACAAGGAAACCATAGAGTGCTGGTGGTAAAGAGGGTCCACTGTCTGCTTGCTCTTTTGTTCTACATTTTCCCTATGCAACTTTTATTGGCTGTGCCAAACACAGGCTTGGATGAACTTTTGATCTGACCTTGTGTGGTCATTCTCATGTTCTTATGAATTGTTCATGCAGTAAAGTTTATGCTAGAAACTACTTCACCCCCCTTCAGACTGATAGTCAGCATGGTTTTCCTCATATTACATGGACAAGCTAACAAACTGGAAAGGTATAAATGGAATATTTTTTTCTTTTTCAGAAAGCTCTTCTGTACATAAGGCAGCTATTTACACATGAAGTGATGGAATTGTTGGGCAAGCTCTCCGGGGACCTTCATCTGGTATAGGGCAGCATGAAGTCTGCAAGACATTGGTAATCTTTAGGTTTTCAAGCACCTTCCATAAAATGCTTTTCATCAGAAGACTGCCATTGGCTGAGTGGGTTTTGGATCAGGCATCAGTGAAAGGTTTCAATCTTCCACATTAGTCACCAGGAGGGAAAGACATCAAACTCCTCTTTCTCTGGAAACGCAAATCCTGCACACACAACCTCTCTAACCGTGTGCTGGAACCCTTTGCAGCAATGAGGAAAATTAACACATCAGTAATATGCCAACGGCTGAAGGCAGCTGGCATTGGCTGTCCCAAGGGGACCCCTAAACAAGCCTGTTATCATATAGCCATGCCTGAGCTGGGCATGGCTGAGACAAGCTGAGGAAGACAAATCACCAATCCCATCCTCCTTGAACTGTCCATCCAAGAAAGTTTCCCTCTAACTGTTGAAGTTTGGAAAAGTTATGCCAACTTAATATGACAGTCTTATAGTGGGACTTGTCAAGTAGCCTCAATGACAGGAATGTTACCTGTGAATATTGCAGGAGCTGCTACCTACACTGAACAGATGATAGCTGCACCACACGCCTAGTAGCTGAAAAAAACCTGATACACGCTGCCTGCACCAGCTCAACAGGCCAGAGTGGTTCAGCTGTAATGTCAACCTGCCAACATACAGCCTTTCTCCTTATGACTATTTTTTTCAGTGAATCGTCTCAATATGGTGGGCTCCATGACAGCCCAGGGCAATACATTTCACAAGTTAAGTATTCATCAAATTCATTCAGCCTTCAGGTTCACATTTTCTGACTCTGAGTTTCTCGCAGTCCTCTGTTGTTGAATTATGGAGAGGGAGGCACAATCACTTCATGAATAGGGCAGGCTACTGCTGGTCTCATTCTGTAGGCTAGAGAAGCCCCAGAGATGTCTCAAGGTTACCCAGGGGAATAATGGCACTCAGATCTCTGCTGATATTAGAGGACCGTCACAGATGTTGCTCCTAAACCTTAACCTCTTCAAATAATAAACTACTTTCTTTCTGCTTTATTGGCTATTTCTTCCAGCCTCAGATTCTTTACCTCAGGGCAATAATTCCTCATAAAACTTCCTGTTGAAATTGCATTTGTTCCTGTACTTTGCATTTTATTCCTTGTCTATCAAGCTCTCTTTTGCCTACCTGACTTGACTTCTGCTTTATATCTGTAACTGCTTTGCAATTAATCTGCACTGCAACAATTTTCCATCCCTGTCGCTTTGTTCTTTTTATTGGTTACACCTTTCAATCTCCCCATCTGATCTGTTATTATTTGCCTGTAAAAATGCCTGTTCAATTGTTGATGTGACAATATAACAGCCCTAATTTTCCGGGGAGCTAAGAACACGACTCCCCATTCAGTTCCTGGGAACTGTCATGATTTAGTGAGTCTGAAAAGAATCTGAAAATGTGTCTACATCACACCATGAGAAACAGAGCAGAAAGGCCAGAGCAAATGATGACCACCTGGGCTCCAGAAGAACACAGCTCTACCTCTGAATACCTTAGTTTTGCTAAGAGGCAGAGATTATCAGCTTGGGTTTATCACTGTGCTAAGAGCAATTAATTGCTCTTAGGGTCTGAGCTAGCATCTCTGCATGACTCAATAGCCCATGATACATGTCTGCATCAGATAACTCCACATTAACCTGCTGATGTTTGCACTGAAATCAGCTACAAGGTGTAGACATGACTAAAGGTGGGATACATCAAGTGATGCTCTTCGAGTGTAACTTTGCACTAGGGAGGGGTGCAAGGGGGTTAAGGAGACGTGGCCTTTTTTGACAGCCCAGGCAAAAATGAAGCACGGGAACTATCAGTCCACTCCTAGATACCTGTGGCCCTGGCCCACTGATTGCCACTTCCCAGTGTAAGTGAAGGGGGCTGCTGTCACACAAACCTGCTCTAGAGAGGTGTCCCAAATGTGGCATTCAGCTCACAGCCCTGGGGGGGGTCAGGCTGCCTGGGCACGATGCCTTCCTTGCATTGGTGAAAATCTTGGTAGATGCTTCATGTGGCAGAATGTCCACCAGTAGCAGATTGGCTACTGAAGCTAACTGGTAAGCAAGCTTGCAGACAATACAAAACTGGGAGGAGTGATTGATGCACCACAGGGCTGTGCTGCCAGCCAGAGGGACCTGGGTAGACTGGAGAAATGGGCCAAGAGGAACCTCACATAGCTCAACAAAGGCAAGTGCAAAGTCCTGCACCTGGGGAGGAACATCCCCGTGCACCAGTATGTGCTGGCGGCCAACTGACTGGAAAGCAGCTTGGCAGAAAAGGCCCTGGGGGTCCTGGTGGACCCCAAGTTGAAGATGAGCCAGTTCAGTGGTGATGACCCCTTGTAGCTAGAAGGCTGTATTAGGAGGCGCAGGAGACGGCACAGTGCTAAATATGGGTAATACTGCTCTGAAATGTTGCTTGAAGAGAGTAGAAACATGCTGGCTCACTCAGCGGCCACTCAGATAGGCTTCCTCCCCTACAACCCCTATGCACGCTCCCCTGCAAAAACGCCTGCCCCCCATGTGCCCTCTCTCAAAGCCTTGTGCAGAGCAAGTCAGGTATGGCCTATAGCAGACCTTTGCAGAAGCAAGGCTTCCCAGAACTGGCAGGAGAAGATGTATTTTTTTGCAAAGAACATGTATTTGCAATTCCTGTCACTGTGAACAAGTCAAAGGTCAGTTCTCACCTCTGCCCGTCTCCCCAGCATAACACCCTCTCTGTCCTCAAGATATGACCCAGAGAGCTTTCGCCACTTAAGAATGCAGTAGCTGCACCATAGCTGCCCTTCAGTCACGCATTTCTTAGGTTCATAGATTTGTAAAGCTAGAAGGGAACATTATGATCAGTGAGTATGACAGCACCATAACACAGGGCGTAACATTTCACCTGGTAATTCCTGCATAACTTCTGCTTGAACTGAGTAAAGCTTACCAAGAGAAATCCAGCAGTGATGGAGAATCCACAAAATCATTAGATGTAGACTTACCAGGGCTGTTACCCCATAAAAAGTTACTTTGTGTTGTTACCCTGAATATATCCAGCTTGAAGTTCCAGGCATGGGATCTTGCTATGTCTTTACCTGCTTATTACACCAGTCCTCTGGCTTCAATAATTTTTTCCCTACATAGGTGCTCATAGTCTGTGAGTAAGACACATCTTTATTTTTGAGTAACCTTCCTCTTTTGTAAGTAAGCTTTTTTCCTAAACTCAGATAATTTTCAAAAAACATCTGTAGCTATTCTAGTAGTAATTACTGCATTGCACCTTTATCCAGACCCCAGGATCATTTCTGACCAATGGGCATTCTATTGCAGCAACCAGCGGTAATACCACTTTCTTCCTTCTACTCCATTTCCCCCTGGTTATATCTGAGGCTCCCATTAACTTTCTTAGCCACACGATTATATCGGACAAGCATCATACACTGTTTATTGACCATGACCTCCCATCCCCTCCCCAAGTCAATGCCTTCCAGGAGGCAGCCCCACATCCTGTAAGCGCGATGCACATCTCCACTTCCCAGAAGCATATGCTGGCATTTGATTACGTTAAAAGTACTTGTTATTTAAATCATTCCAGCTTACAAAACAACATATAACTGCCCTTCCCTTGCCATTATTCACCACTGCCAGCTATTGCTCCAAACTGCAAACCTTGCTAGTAATGAGCTGATCTTTTCCTTTAGATCATTAATAGATGCATTGCACTGAGCTACACCCTGTGTATAACTACTCACCAAGATCTCCCACTAAGTCAGCTTTTTAAGACATTTTGCATAGTTTAATATCTCATTTATTCTGAGGCTTAATAACTGGTTTAATGGTCATTTAATATTACTGGGTGCAATTGCTGTAATACTCTCCCCAAAGTCATTGGTCCCAGTTCATGTCATCCCCTAGGGCAGATACACCAAGGATTACTTCGGCCCACAGGCATTTCAAGAGATACATATCCCTCCCTTTTGAGAGGCCTGAGCTATGCTGTAAATATCAATACAATTTTAATCTAAAGCCAAAGGGAGCAACAATACACAGCTAGGTGTGCGTGTGCCCATACCCACCTCTGCACACATCCATAAACACGCGGGGCATACGCATTTGCCAGATGTGTGGGTATGCAATCTCCACCTGTGTCTTTGTGCAGATGTATTACACCAACATATCACGAGCAGAGCGGCACTCTGATTAGGACTTGCGGTGATAGATGACCGAAACCCATCACTTGGACTGTGAACAGCTCACAATACTTCAGCAGATGGGTACACGATATCCTACATTAGTAGAGGAATGGTCAGTACTGGGACAGGCGTAACTAAGGAGCCTTTAGCAATCTGTACTCTAAATAGGCAGTCAAATCTCCAGCCCTGTCTGGTTTGATTATACTGACAATTTGTCAGTATTTGTTATAATACCCCATATTTTAAGGGTGCAACAGGGTCACGATCCATATTAACGGATACATTCATGTGCAGTTTCTAAAAGGTACTCACATTATAGATATGGCTGTTCACTGCTATGACTTCCAATAACCCCTATTTGGCTTTTGCAATTTCTTTCTGAAGTTTGAAAGCCAAAATCAGCCCTTGGCAAGATACAACTCCATTGACTGCAATGTGGTGTTATCACCTCAGATCTCCATCTGAGACTCAACTTTATATTCTGTGTTAACACCCTTCTTGGCAGGGTCAGGTGAAAATTTCAAAAGCCCACTGATGGCTCGACAGCATGAGGCCCCATGAATTACAAGTTGAAATTTTGAGGACTTTAACAGGGGTTCTCCTCCTAAATAATTTTGATGCTTTGGAAAATCTGCTCTTTCCAGCTGCCTTTTGTTTAACAGCAGGATGCTCTGTTCCTGCAGAGGTTCTGTTTCAGTTGCTTCTGTTACAGTTCTAGTGAATATGGGGGGGGGGGGGGGGGATAAACGGCTGATCTGTTTATTTTGATGACTCCACTCGCTGCATCTGGATAGAAAGATACAGAGAATTATTGTCTGATTATGTATTCTTTGGCATTAATCTCAGTAGCTGAAATGAAATGTTGGGCTATTATGAAGTGTGAATGAGCTTCTAATGTGATAAGGAAGGTTAAGATTTGAGCAGTGGCTTGGTTTTCTCGTCGTTCATCTTCAGCGTGCCAGATGGTGTGTCATTGGGCTTTTATTGGTTCTTTATCAATTTTATTAGCCATATGATTTGATTGATCTTATTTTGCCTGAGAAAAAATCAATTCAAAAAATATAACTTACAAGAGCAGCTCCCTACCTTAAAGAAATAGAAGGGCCTAACAAGCATAAAAGAGTGTCGAAGATCAGAGTGCTTAGAGGGACTCCAAAACACATACGTACATGAACAGGCATGTCATCAGGAGATGAGACCACTGGCAGAGGGAGGAAGAAGGATGTACTTCATCAGATTGGAGGAGACTGATTGCTCCTGGAGAGGCAGCTGAGAACAGGCATCATGGTACACTAATCCTGCAGAAATAGCAGCGCAGCACGTGCACTCCTGCGCACACTCCATCGCTCAGGCGGAAGGCAGTCTGCCACACACAAAGCCTGTGGCCTTTGGAAGCGCCAACAAGGAAGAAAGAAGCATGCCCAGGCTTGGGTTCAGCTCGACAGCATTTCTAGAAGGGCTCTCTTTCAGATGAGGAAATATGAGGTGTCTGGAGAAGGCGATTTTCAAGGTCCCTGCCATCCCTCGGGACAGATATCATGGTTGCAGTCTGCAGCTAGGACAGTAGCTTCAACAGCCAGCACTGTCACCTCTGGGCACTACATCTTGCCAGTGTCTACTTGGAGATGTCTACATGTGAGCTCCCATTATACCTCATAGAGAGCCAGTCCATACAGTCAGTGAAACCTAGGAAGTACCCATCTCATCCTACGTTTATGCAGAGCTGAACAGCTCTCTGCATTCTGCTGGCTCCATCAACTGGATCTTCACAGATTAAAATGGGAGTTCAGGCACCTGGCTCACACACAGCCACCTTGATCTGAGAGTTTAACTATCCTGAAATTTAGGACAAACTGAATCCCACCAGCAGTTTCTGAAATCAGGACTAGAATACATCTCTTTTTCCAAGGATAAATCCTTTTTCCACTCCACACTGGAGTATAGATGAGGCAAATTTTTATAATGTACACATCCTACATTAGGGGATATAAACACCACTCAGACTGATGGCCATAGCTTTTCTACAGTAGAAAATGGGCACAAACAGGTACCAACACCACTGTGCCGCAACAGCAGCACCAACCCTAAAGCCAACACGGGGATTTATAAACTGCTACATAAACCTCACTCAGTGCCAGGAGCAAGCAAGTACTCAGCTACGTGGCTTTATGCCTCGCACTCTGCCAGAGTAGTGCCACCGAGCTGGAAGTTCAGGGATGGAGTTCCTTATTCCACATCCCATGAGGCAGTGTTTTTTTCGATAGCATTTGTGAGAGCACATATCCTATTCACAGTCATATGCTCCTCCAGCATCCAGGACTTTTTGAAACACCACCTAACAGCTTCCTGATAAGAAAGAGTGTTTCACAGTCAAGGTTAAAGCAGGAAATCAAAAACAACCGCTGCCCCTCTCCCCACAGTCCAAATGGAACAGGGAGAGACACAAATAAAACCCCCAGTCAAGAGGAGGGAGGAAATGTTGATGAAGAGAGAGTGCGAGTGAACATTATGAATCCCATTACACTTCTATCTCGCAGAGCAGATTGCTGCGGGCAGGAATTTCTGACATACAGTCTAACTTGCTGTAAAGTCTTATCACATATAAAATTGCAGTAATCATAATGCCAAAGAATGAGACAATGACAAATGAAAAAGCTTTCAGAAGTTAATGTTCACAACACACTGCCAGCAAAACACACAATCTATTTAATTAGTAAAATGCCATGAGATACTGTTCAATTCTCCATTCAGAGAGACTGTGAGTAAATATGCAAGAGTGTTACAATACAATGAGATGGCTACATTAAAGATTGAAATATATGTGGCTGGTGAGATGCAGACACTGCACATTAAAATAAACACATTGCATCATAAATTTAACACACTTGACATCATAATGGGCAATGAAAACTATGTCACCTATGAAAACAGCTGCAGATCCTTTAGAACAAGCAGCACTAACTGCTGCAGACTCACATCAACTTTCCCGGTCTCTGGTCTTGCTACTCACCTAGTCCAAGGCCACCAGAACAGCCAGTGGTCTAAGAAGGACCAATGGGTCATTGTTTGAATGGAAGGAATCTATCATTCATCCATGCTGGGGTGTCAATTCTCTAGTCACAGCTCAGTGCTTCATTTTCTTGGCTCTTTGCTTTGCTCTATGCCTCAGTTTAGACAGCAAACTCCACACGAAATCAGATACAATCTCACCAGCCTCAGCCTTTCCTAAAAGCTCTTCCACCTTCTTCCTCCCACGCTTGGGGACCAACACGTGCCTTGGTCTGTTCCAGCTGGAGGTGTAACTCTGGTTGCAATCTCCACCAGAGACCACCTGCAGCAGTTCCCTAACACTCCAAGCCAGGAACAGTCAGATATTCCAAGCTCCCACTTCTTTCACCACAGACTCTTTCTAGCATCCCCCAAGCCATCTCTATTGCTAAAAATATTCTTAAAATGGGATTCACACTTCACAAGAAGCCCTGGAAAGTAGTCTCAGCCACCATGAGCTTCTCCAACCTACATAGATGCCAAGGGTTAACTTTTATTCTGGGTATGCTCACCTGTGCCAATGTGGAAATCCCAAATGCCTTTGTTATGCTGGACCCAATTGACTGTGGAGGGTTCATCACAGCATTGCTGAGTTTCTCTGGAAATGGACGCTTTAGGATGCGTGAGTGATGAAAAGGTCACAATGGCAGACTTCAATGCAGCAGCCACTGTCATCGCTTCAGGTTCCTATGCATATTTTAGACTTTGTTGCATTTTTCACATGCGGCATGGAATATTTAATATTCATGGGACCCCATGTGGTCCTCAGGATGTCTACCCAGCAAACCATATATTCTGCTCTATAAGCAGTAACTTTGATTTAACATTGCTAGTGTCTCTTCCTAAATCAGTTTTGATGTCTCCAATTCCATACCATCGTATGTCTGTTTCAGCAAGCGATGCTATGATTCACAATGAGCAATCTGGTTCATCTATTCCCTCACCTCAGTAATTATTTTTAATGGGTGATTTATGCTTTTATGAGTAAAGCAGATTAAAAGCACAGCACAGCATATTTCAGTGTGTGGTACATACCTACTGCTTTTAGGATGTGGATTTGAGCTGATATGTCTTTCTCAATTCCAGGATTGACTGACACATCACAAAATGTCACTTCATTAGGAGACAAACAGAAATAATCCAACCAGAACAATTTTTATTGATAAAGTGGAGCAGGGAAATATCAGGGTCACTTATCATTTTGTATGTGGGGAACAGGCAATGAAATCTTTATCGGAAAATTCTCTCTGACAGGAATGCACTTAATCTTGTCAGAGATAACACAGCCACAGTAATATATTGCTTGATATTTATAATAGCTACAGTAGATAGCCCTACCCAAACATGCTGTTTCAGCAGTTCACAAGGCTTAAACTACTTTATGTCAAATGCCTTTGAAGGTTTCATTTCTCCCTATTTTTTGCCAGGAAAATCCAGTATCCAAGAATTTCTTATGTGCATATTGCAAATTCTCAGCCTTAAGATAGAGCACAAATGGTGCAATGTGCTCTAGATCACACAGGTTTTGCTAGGACTCTTGCAGCTTCAGAAGGTGCTTCTGCATGACACGATGGCCTACACTTCCAAAATGGTGGATGCGATTCCTTCAACAGGCAAAATGCTAGCAGAAATGGTCATACCACTCGTCTTTGAAGATGACTTACACTTTGTTTTATAAGTAGCTTAAACCTTTGAAAACTAAACTGCCTTTTCATTGTTCCAGAAGGACATATCTCTTCTTGCTGTCACACCGGCAGCTCCTCAGGAAAATGTAAGCACAGTCAGTAACCTACACATGGGGACCATCCCAGTCTGATGACATCCCCAATTCCAGGGCGGGGAACTGTCTCAGTAAATGAAACCATGATTTGTGTAGTGGTTTATACGTTGTCTTTCAATTATATTACAATAGTAAAGTGACCTTATCTTTCAGTCACTGAACTGGAAGGAATCTACACCAACCTCCTCCAACAGGTATTTGTCTATACCTGTTGACAAATACCTCAAACATTGACAGCTCTACATCCTTCTCAGTAAATCTATTCAGTGTTTCATTAGCAAGTTTTTTGTGATGTCGATCTTAAATCCTCCTTGTTGCAACCAAAATCCATCATTTCTCATCTTACCCTCCAGGGATTTGGAAAACAAGTTATTCTTGGTAGCAGTCCTCTGTGTATTTGAAAACTAGTGCTACTTCTCTTCAATGTTTTCATATGTAGGCTGAGCAACTGTGTTGTTCTCAATCCCTTCAGGTTATATTTTCTATTAATTTACAGTAGGATTCATTTCCAGATGAATGAACCTATATGTAAGTGACTACCTATAGCTCTATACATGGAAGCCAGGTGTCTCGGATCCCAGTGTAGTTGACAGTCAGCCAACAGAGTTTAGAGAATGATTCCATTCAGTGTAAAGCAGAGATCTCCACTGACTATTTTGCCTACATCTTCATCAGCTATGAGAGCTCAAACAGCTGCTTCACTTGCAGATGCTTATACCGTAGCCAAAAAATCTTTGGTATCTAAACCAGGTATCAAATGATCCCCATATAATTTTCACTGTTTTCAAGTGAACCAGTGGAGTCAAGCCTCTGGGGTAGCTCCAACACTTCCAGCCTACACCACTTGGCTTGTATCTCTCAACAACTGCATTCTAAAAGTTTTCCCCAAAATTAGTTATTTACACCACAAACAATTCAGAAGACTCCTATCCTGGCCTGAAAACATTAACCTGGCAGGAACTTTTCAGCCAGGGATTTTTTAATGGCAGATGTCCCAGGCCCAGGAATTTTAAAGAGATTAAATCTGGGGCTATGGAGCAGTTTCAATGCTTCACCAGCCAGAAAATAATTACAGCGGTACTGGGAACCCCCCTGACCTTTCCACAGGGCCAGACACATCCTGACATAAGCAGGAGGACCGTACAGCTACATAGCTGTGTCCTTATCAGGTGATGTGGGAATATGCTTCAGCATCTGGTGCTGATCAAGGTGGACCGTACCTTTCTTAGCCTGTCCCCTGTAAATCTATGCTTGTATGTACTGTCCTGCAGCTGTGTTAAATGTCATCACAGCCACTCTCTCCTATAGAAGAGTTTCATGTGGGTACTGCTATCCACACAACCTGAGCAGCCCCCAGGCTGCTGCTATAACTTCTTGTACTACAGAAATGCCGAGCCCTGCACAAAAACACAGTGAGAGGCAGTCCCTGGGCAGGCACTTACAGGCAAAACAGACTCGACAGCAACAAACAAAAGAGAAAATCATTGCCAGGTCCAGGATCCCCAGTCTGGGATGAGATCCATAGAAAAAAGCATACCTCCATCTCCCTGCTCTCTCTCTTGATCTATACACACATTACTTTTCAGACTTGGTGGCCAGTTTACCCACTGGGACCAGCCCCAGCTCCTGGCAGCTGCATCTGTAACGGGGAGAAGTGAAAGCCAGTGCATGTCAACTGGCAGCGTATTTCTGCAAGACAAGATTGGAAGTGACTTCAGCAACAGCTGCCAGTTGAAGCATTTTTGACTGCAGATAAGGAAGAAAATTTTGTTTTCATTCGTGCTCCCCTACAGACCAAACTGACTAAAGAGCTTCTAGAAAGCAGGTCCTGCAAAAGTCACCTGAAGGATAGGAAAGGGCAAACCATAGCTTGCCTCTCCAGGTTGTTCAGAAGAAATATTTCAAACTGTGATTTTGATTTTCACAGCTGAGGTGCAGCATCCCCCCTTCAAGCTGGAGCTCCCCTGAAGACAGGGACAGGGAGCAGAAAGAAGCCCCTATAATCCAAGGGGAAATGGTTAGCGACCTGCTACACCACTTAGACACAAACGAGTCTGTGGGGCCAGATGGGATCCACCCAAGAGTACTGAGGGAGCTGGCAGAAGCGCTCACCAAGCCACTTTCAATCATTTATCAGCAGTCCTGGCTAACCAGGGAGATCCCAGCTGACTGGAAGTTAGCAAATGTCACATCCATCTACAAGAAGGGCCAGAAGGAGGATCCAGGGAACTACAGCCCTGTCAGTCCAACCCTGGTGCCAGGGAATGTTATGGAACAGATCATCCTGAGTGCCATCATGCGGCATGTACAGGACAACCAGGTGATCAGGCCCAGTCAGCATGGGTTTATGAAAGGCAGGTCCTGCTTGACTGACCTGATCTCCTTCTGTGACAAGGTGACCAGCTTAGCGGATGAGGAAAAGGCTCTGGATGTTGTCTACCTAAACTTTGGTAAAGCCTTTGACACCATTTCCCACAGCTTTCTCCTGGAGAAACTGGCTGCTCATGGCTTGGCTGGGTGTACTCTTCACTGGGTAAAAACTGGTTGGATGGCCGGGCCCAAAGAGTGGTGATGAATGGAGTTGATCCAGTTGGCAGCCGGTCACAAGTGGTGCTCCCCAGGGCTCAGTACTGGGGCCAGTTCTGTTTAATATCCTTATCAACGATCTGGATGAGGGGATCGAGTGCACCCTCGGTAAGTTTGCAGATGACAAGGAGTTGGGAGAGAGGGTTGATCTGCTGGAGGGTAGGAAGGCTCTACAGAGGGATCTGGGCAGGCTGGATCGATGGGCCGAGGCCAATTGTGTGAGGTTCAACAAGGCCGAGTGATGGGTCCTGCACTTGGGTCACAACAACCCCATGGAGCTCTACAGGCTTGGGGAAGAGGGGCTGGAAAGCTGCCCAGCAGAGAAAGACCTGGGGGTGCTGGTCAACCGCCAGCTGGATATGAGCCAGCGGTGTGCCCAGGTGGCCAAGAAGGCCAACGGCATCCTGGCTTGTATCAGGGCCCCTCACTACAAGAAAGCCATTGAGGCACTGAATGAAGCAGCAATGAAGTGCAATGAAGCTGGTGAAGGGTCTAAAGCAACAAATCTTATGAGGAGCAGCTGAGGGAACTGGGGTTGTTTAGTCTGGAGAAGAGGAGGCTGAGGGGAGATCTTATTGCTCTCTACAACTACCTGGAAGGAGGGTGTAGCGAGGTGGGGGTCGGTCTCTTCTCCCAAGTAACAAGTGATAGGATGAGAGGAAATGGCCTCAACTTGTGCCAGGGGGAGGTTTAGATTGGATATTAGGAAAAATTTCTTCACCAAAAGGGTTGTCACGCACTGGAACAGGCTGCCCAGGGAAGTGGTGGAGTCACCATCCCTGGTGGTATTTAAAAGACGTGTAGATGTGGTGCTTAGGGATGTGGTTTAGTGGTGGACTGGGCAGTGTTAGGTTTACAGTTGGATTTGATGATCTTAAAGGTCTTTTCCAACCTAAACAATTCTATGATTCTGTGATTCTCAGCCAGTATGCAACTGCGCCATGCAATTCTGGGCAGAGGCTGAAGCCTGGAGCTGGGCAAAATTTTCCAGACAATTCCCTTCTTAAACAACAGAAATCTCTGTTTGGGGGACTGAAATTTTGCATGAGTTTATTTGAATCATTTTGATGAGGAAAAATGAGGCAGTTTTCAAGGACGCCAAAGTATTTTACTGTTATTTTTAAATTATTTGATTTTTTTGTGTGTGTTTAAACTAAACACATTTTTCACCCTGAATATACTTATTTTGAAATGGAAACATGGAGATGATGTTTTGTCCTGCCCAGAATAAGTTGTTCACTGAGAAAGAAGGCTCATAGCATCGATGGAGTTACACTGCCAGTTCTTCCTGGCCCTCTGCAAAATCAGGTAGTTGAACTAACCCTCTGCCTATGGAAGGCTTCCCAGCATCACCAGCTTCCTGCACAGACAGACACGGTTGGGACATCACGTGGCAGCTGGCGCTGAAAGAGTCATTGATTTCATCTGCACTGAAAAGTACTCCATGCTCCACTTGATTTTAGTGCTGCTTTCGTGCAGGAGTCTTTTAGACTTGATACCCATTATCTCCACACACAAAAACGTATCCTGCAGCCTTGAATTACAAATGCCAATAGTCCAGTTTTAAGCCATTACATTTTTGGATCAAGTTACCAGCTTGCTGCAAGAGATGTACAGATGTGAATCCATCACACACGCTCACTATTGCTCTAGTTCAGCAAACTGGATTTTGAGGTATGGGGCAGTCAGGCACTTTGTTTTCTCTCTGGCACATTGAATTTCATGGAAGTACTGATATTCAGAAATAAAACAGCAAAAGTCTTGACCAGAAAGGAAAAGGGTTGCAAGTTGCACTCTTGACACATGTGCAAACACCTAAAAGCCTGCAAGCACTGTAGTCCAAACCACACAGTAAAGGCAGGAAAACAGGAAGGTTTAGGGGCTCAGCGGCTTTGCCACAGCAATCCTGCATGTCTCGATGTACGCTGTTGGCTCCTGCTGTACCTCGGTTCTTCCACCTGTAAACTGGGAACACCAGCATTGCTGGATTTGTGTGATGTTGTAGGGTTTATTTCATTAATAGTTGCAAGGTGATCTGAACATGGAAAAGCGCTAAATCAAGATTCAGAAAGCACCAAAAGCTTTTTACCAAATCCAAATGTGAGAGGAGGGAGAAGCTGTTATAGGAGAAAAACCTACTGAGTTTTGAAGAAAACAGACACAGAATCCTTCCTCTATGAAGCCACAACTCCAGCACAAAATAATTGGGGTCAAGTTGTTGAAGTCAATGAGTGTCATCCCACAGACAGCAAAGAGCTTTGGATCAGGCTGTTAAGGAGCAAGCACGTGCACACATAAGCATCCTGTGAGCAAATGTGCTTCTCACTGGAAAACACCACTTATATACAGCTCTACCAACTCCAGATATTAAAAAGGAATTTTTTTAAACATATATTGAGTTATTTTCCTTTCCACTGTAGCAGGAATTCATCACAAGAGAAGCTGAAAAATTCCCAGAGTGACCAAACTTTTTCTGGAGATCAGACAGGTAAACAAACTCAGCAAAAACCAGTTTCTTATATGGAAAACCTATTCTAAATCTTTAAATGCAATTTTAAAATGAGTTTGGAAAACTATAGACATAACAGGTTTGTGTTATTGAAATTACTGTTTAACGAAGAGAAAAAGCAGGGCTGAAATAGCATATATCTTAGACAAAGAGCTCCCTCTAGCTAATCAGTTTTCAGTAGCACAAAACTATTTCTTGCACCACAGAGCAACACTGCGCATACGCAAGTTGTACTTTACAGAAAGTACTGCAGTATAGTGTATATGCAGTATGAAAGTCTATTTCTCATCACCCCACAGGTTAGAGAACAGCAATAAATATGAACAAGCCATTAAGTTCGGCTTCCTGAGATGTCACTTCCGAGGTTATTTCCTTAATGTTAAATCCAATCTGGCCTAAAAGAGTTTTTGCCACTTCTTGTAACTCTCTCGGCATCTTACCAAAAAAAAAAAAAACAAAAAAACAAAAAAACACAACAACCAAAACCCACAGCTCTCAATATTGTTATGTCAATCTGTGTAAGGCAGCTGATGTTTTCACTCCACATTCACCATGAGGAGACAGCTAAGCAGAAATTGTTCAATTACCTCTGAAACGCAGCCATTTTAGGGAGGTGAGGTAGGACCCCTTCAAATGCATCTGGCAGCACTAGCCAAAGGATGATTTCTAGCATCAGAAAGCAAATGGGGAGACTCAGCATTCCCCCAGTAACCAACACACTAGAAACAGATTAACTGATACACAGCTACTTACTGGCCAGGAGAAAGGGACAAGTACTCCTCCAGCAAAATAGACTCCTGGGAACCTAACGAGGGCAGTGCCCACACTTACTGCAGCCATGCTAATTAACATCATTTTGCATTCCCCAAAAGATTGATTCCGCCTATTCAAAATCCCTCTGAATGCTGATAAATTCAGGGTTGGTTCCTGGTCCACGAGCCAACATACCGACTGACCTGCTGCCTTGACCCCAGCAGAGATGGAGCACAGGTCTTCAAGCATCTTGACTGCCCTGACACCCCTTCCTGAGCCTGCGCAGGCTCAACACAGGTCTGAGTTACTGTCGCTGCTTCTTAAACACGCACATGCCCAGCAGCAGCATCCCTGCACTGTGGGTTAGGTAGCAGCGACCATCCCACCCTGCCCCACTCTCCCCATCCTCAGGTACGAAGTAGGCACCAGAGAGTGGTTGCAACGGTTGCTGGAGGGGCAAGGGAGGTGGGAGAGGAGATGAAAACGGTTGGTTTTCTGGAAGGTAAAGGAGTTTACATCCCTGGAGAGAGAGATCATGGGGATAGGGTCACACTCCCCAAATCTAGCACTTGCAAAGGTTGGACCACACTGCTGCAAATAATGAGGACTCATGTCATGCTTTAATCCTCTGCTGAGGACCTCAGCACAGTTTATGAGGAAAATAAAGTCCAGATGCCCTGTATTGCTTTATTGAGCAATAGAGAAACTGGTTTCTCCGTCAGCTGCCTCTGTCTGGGGGTGATGTCTGAACAGAGAGCTGGGTCTGGATCTCTTATCAGAGCTGGATAGAGCTGTGATAAAGTCTGGGGAGGGTCCTACATCTGGAGCAGTCAGCCTCTTCCTTCTTCTGCATCATGAAGGACAGGCAGCACCATGTGAGGTCATGATGGAGGGGGTGGTTGGGGGTCTGTAACACCATAAATCTACACCTAGACAGTGCTAGGTACTTCAGTCTCTGACAATTTTCACCCTTTGTTGAGCTTCCCCAAATACAGACGCTGTTTCTCAGAAGTCATCATAGCTGTTCTTCTTGATTTATGAGCCATGACGGAAGAACTGATAAAGAAAGTAAATGGAAGTAGGGCTTAGAGTGAAACAACGCCTCAAGACAGATCTGTGTCTGCCTCCTTCCAACCCCCCACCAGACTCAATTCAGTATTTCTCTTTGTTAGGGCAAGACCTAAGCAAGTACTTAGAATCACCATAAAGCTTTAGCTTATAGCTTTATATAACTTTCCCTGAGAAATAAGTCCTACCTAAAGAGAAGAAAGCCAGGAAGGGAAAAGGTAAATCTGTTAATCATCCCAAGCTGTATCAAGACAATTACTTTTAGTTAAAGCTCATCCTCTGTATGAATGTGGACAGTGCCCAGACTCAAGATTGCATGTTTCCTTGCCTCAAAACAAAATGCTGGTTAAATACCTACTCCTAGTCCCGGGGAGTTTTATGTACAGAATAGCAGTTCAGACTTCAGAGATTAACTGCAAAGAAGTTTCCTTCATCTACACTTAATTAATGTGCATCTTTATCAGGTTTTAGAAAATTGCTGAGAAATCACAAGCACTGTACAAAAAAAGCTTCTAGAAGTATAAAGGTCTAGGATTTCCTTCCTGGTAGAAAAAAAGATTAAAATTTGCATTCCCATATACTCTCTAATAGTCTAATAAACTGCAACTATCTGATTTTCTGTTAAAGGCCAAAAGGCAAGAATTCAAATAGAAACGTCTTCTATCACTGTGTTCTGTACATAAAGTAATGTATAGATGCAATAAGAAAGTTAATTGGTTTCATGTTGCTTGGAGTGCACACAGAAGAAAATTAAAAGAACCCAGTTGCTATTTCTAATTAGAATTTCTGAGGAACGGCATTGTAGAGATGGATTGTCAGCTTCCTCAGGCATTTCCTACTCATGCCAGTCAAATTTATGCACCCCCTTTCCAATTAGTACCTTAATTCCCTTTACATAACTAACAAACTAGTGCTGGCTGCTAGTTTAATTCGCAGAGTCACAGGGATGCTAGCATCTATCTACCAATGAGCACCTGGCTGACTGGGTAAATCACTGTGTTGCAGTGATGTCCCAACACTGCTACATGGCATATTTCTATTATGAAATTAACCCCATTACAATCATCACCTAGGAGGCCAGGGTACTTCTGGTTAGAGGAGAAAAGTAGTAGGTGAAAGATAGCAAAAATGTTTTGCAAACAGTATGGCTGTTGTAAAACTTTCAAATACACAAGGCGGCTTTCATTAATACCTCTGCTTTACTCTTAGCTTGCTTTGGCAATTTGGACTAGGTTTGGTTACCAAATACAGTCTCCTGTTACTGCATTGAATTGAAACAGGAGGCTGTCAAGTCAAGCACAGCGTAAGCTGGGCAGAAAGGACAGCTGAAGGATGGGGTAGGATGATGTGAAATGCCACCCCTGCCAGGCTGTACTTCACATACGCTTCCCTGCTTGTCTTCAGTCAGATCAAAACCTAAACTTTCTTCATTATTCCATGACAAGAAGCTTCAACTTTAAGTTACCATCCAGCATCACTGCCAACCGTATCCTGGGCTGCCTCACAAGAAGCGTGACCAGCAGATCGAGGGAGGCGATTCTGCCCCTCTGCTCCGCTCTGGTGAGACCCCACCTGCAGTTCTGCGTCCAGCTCTGGGGTCCTCAGCACAAGACATGGACCTGTTAGACCAGGTCCAGAGGAGGGCCACGAAAATGGTCGGAGGGCTGGAACACCTCTCCGATGAAGACAGGCTGAGGGAGTTGGGGTTGTTCAGCCTGGAGAAGAGAAGGCTCCGGGGAGACCTTATAGCAGCCTTCCAGTACTTAAAGGGGGCTTATAAGAAAGGTGGGGACAAACTTTTTAGTAGAGCCTGTTGTGACAGGACAAGGGGCAATAGTTTTAAACTAAAAGAGGGTAGATTTACACTAGATATAAGGAAGAAATGTTCCAGTGTTTCACAAACCTCTTTGTAAAACACTGGAACAGGTTGCCCAGAGAGGTGGTAGATGCCCCATGCCTGGTCAGGTTGGACGGGGCTCTGAGCAACCCAATTGAGTTGAAGATGTCCCTGCTCGTTGCAGGGGGGTTGGACTAGATGACCTTTAAAGGTCCCTTCCAACCCAAACTATTCTATGATTCTACGATCACATGTCCTCCCTGAGTACCAAACTATGAAAAAGTCAAACTTATAAAAAGCAAGAAATTAGAAGCTAGGATATACAAACTCACACTCACTGTGTTTTTCCCTTCCTGCCACTCCCCCTACACAGCCCAGCAAAGCAATGGAAAACTCCTGCTGCCACTCAGCAGCTTTCCCAAAGTTAACTGTTTTTATTGAAACACAGAGGGATTCCTAGAAGGGTCAGCACAATTCTGATTGTAATGGAGACCATTAGACCTTTCTTGGGACAGAAGACCCCTCGGCCTGGGCACTTGGATGTTAATGAGGTGTTAGATAACTGTGGTTTGTGGGTTGACAAGTAGCACAGGATGAACACATGCACACAATAACAGAGAGGCTGTTAAACACAGCAAACAGCATGCTCTGTCTGTGGCACGGACTGACAGACTCTAAGGCAGGTATAAATAAGAGCTGTTGGTTGGTACAAGCAGGCAGAACTAAAACATGCTATTCTACAGGTGTACTGAGCTATTTCTCCTGATCGTTTGGTGCTGCTCATCCTAACGTTCCATCTTGGCTTCAGGATTTTGAATTTTTCTAAATACATTCTTCTGCAAAAAGCACAACACACTACCCTGCCACCTCTAATTATTCTAACGAAGGGTTTTCTTACCAGATTCATTTTAACGAAAGACATAAATGTTAATTATAGGAGCTAATAGCTATGCAGCCATTTCTGTGGTTGGGAAAATGTGCAACAGGCTATGTGATCTGTAGCATTTCTATGCATACATAGTGTTACTGTATATGTAACCTAAATGAGAAGTTGTAGCTATACATCAAACACTGGATTGTATTTTAGCTTCTCCTGATTGCACTGACCAGAAGCTGTGATTTACACCTGGCAGGATCTTATACAGGCAGCAGAAAAGAACTGAGACCACTCTCTCCCAAATAAGCTGGAAGATCCCCTTGGATATTAAACCCTCCTACCCCACCACCTCTCCTAAACTCTGCTCTTCTGCAGATAACAAAAATAGAAGATGAGGAACAAGCAGCCTTCCCAGACCCAGTTTAACTCACCGCTGAACATTATATTCTGTATTTGATCTCCAATAGGACAGCGAGCACTGGACAGTGCTAGGCAGAATCATTACTGAGAGTTGGGGATCCTGCTAAGACTGATGAGAGACATTTTGACTGTATAAAGGGCACATAAAAATGACAAAATCTGTCCATCAGATTCCCAATTATCAACATTGCCTGAAATCTCTCCTCCGCTGATTCCCACTCACTTCTGAAATGGAGAAAGTAAATCACGTCCAGGCTCTTGGGCTGCCTCCACACTTCCATCAAGTGCCCCTGTTAAATTTCAGCAAAGAGCACTGAGGTGAGTGACAGATTTTTTTACCATCTTCAAAACCCTTGAAAAAGCACCCTTATTAATACCTGGCCATTTCACTATTCTGAAAAGTATAAGGTATGCTTTCAAAAGAAACTGTTATGGCATACAGGGATTCATAATTCTGCTCAGGGAAAGCTGTAGCAGAATTAAGCAGTATGATACATTAAATAGAAATGACCTTGAAAAAAAGTGGTTGGCAACATACCAGAAGTACTTTACCTACACAAAAATGAGAGTAATGAAGGAATTTGCTGCCCAATAGCTATGACTTTGCACCTTCTAGGCTAACCACAGTGGTGAAATTTAGTTTTGCTTATACAAATGTTAGCTGAAGAGTAAAAGGTTTGCACCAGTTAAAACTTCACGCAATGAACTGGCCAGAAGGTTGGATTTTTTTTAATTATCAAGTGAAATGGCAGGATCTTAACACTACAAGAAGGATTTAAAACTGACTAGAAAGCAGGAGCCAACAGGTTAATGGACACTGTTCAAGACGGCGGTGGTGGATGGCAGTTGGGAAATTTTTCATACAAACTTTTTTCACCAAAATTAAGAAAGCCAAATATTTTCAAATTCTTACTCAAGTTAAGCACAACAACAAATAGGCAAAAGTAAACCAGCTTTTTAAAAGCACTTGAACTTTTAGCAACTTCCCTAGAGAAAATTACAAACCAATAAAAACACTTTCCCTGGTGATCACATGGGATAAATCAGTGTATCTTCTCCCATGTTATAAACCTGCACAGCAACTCAGGTTCTTGCTTAGGACTATCAGAAGTACTGTGGTAATCAGTAGGACAAAATGTAATGCTACAATAAACCCAGCAATCTCCAAAAGAAGATGGATACAGAATTTCACCCAGCAGGTACGCATACCTGTGGAGTAAAGGCATGCAGAGAAAACAGCATCAGGTGCCCCCAGGCTTTATACTAAATGTCAGAAGAATTCTCCTCCCTGTCCCTCTGTGCCCTACAGCTCTTTTGTGTTCAAAAGTCAACACAATCCAGAGTAATGCAGCCATGTGAGTGAATTAACACTATTTTTCACTCCCTAGGGAAGCTCTTACAGTTATGCCTGAAGTATTCTAGCAGCTTGACAAACAGAATTGCACTGCTCTCCCAAGCAACAGGATAAACTGAAGACATCTTCCCCAGTACCAGCGAGTGACAAGGAGATCCCATTTGCAACCACTGTTGTTGCTCTTACATTTTTAGCCCAGAAAAAACAACAGTTGCTTGATCCTGGCTGCCACCTTCTCCCCAGTGCATCCTTTCTATAGGTGTCTCCTTCCTAAGCACCCCAGAGCTCCACGTTGCTGTCAGAAACATCTATTGTCAAGATCCTTCCCAGCCAAGGAGGTAAGAGATGTTTGCCCCTGTGTGCATGCTAGTCTCACAAACTTTGCTCTAAAGCTGCCAACAAATAACCAAATAAATGAACATTATTCAGGAACATTCACCCGTGAAATGCAGGTCTGCTACAACCACTGACATCCTATAGCCATGGTACGCTTTCAAAAGACACCATTACAGCACATGCAAAATCCAAGTGATGGATTTCCAGATGTCCAGATGAAGAAAACTGTGTTGTCCTGAGCAGCATCAATGTAGACTACAAGGACCAACACCTGAGCTGCTTGTGTTGCTTCTGTCAGTCATTCAGAAAGAGCAAGCATGGGCTGAGTGCCGCACTTCCCCTGGTGCATTCACAGGGAAAATTTTCCTGCGATGAACCTAAAGCCCCGTGATGTGCTTGGCACTCCTGATCACTGTAGCTGAAATACCTCTCGTACTGTAACACCCCACACCCTCAGGAAAGCTAGTTTTATTAAGACACTGTGTGGGTAGTCCACCAAGTCACTCATCTGTAAACAATTTAATTAGAAGCTTATCCTCAGAGTAACGTCCTAGAACAACGGCAGCCCACAGCGAGAGAATATTAATAGCTCTGTGTGTAAGCAGGGGAAATACTCCAGCACAGCCACCGATCCCTTGTATGCTCTAGAGCAAGTCATTTACTGTCCTCTGCCTTTGCTTCTCTATCTGTGAAGAGGCCATAAAAATATTTAGCCACCTTGTACAATTCTTGACTTGCAAAAAGGAAACATACATCTAAGTGGAGGGTGTTATTCCTGTGGCATGGAATATATTGTTCTCTTGTTACAAGCACACCCTTTTTAACCTTGCAATTCATGACATGGTTTGAAGAGCAGATATAACGGTACAAATAAGCGTAGCTAACAGCATGTGCCTTTTGCTTCTTCTGAGTTGTTCTTAATGGGTTAACTTACCTTCTCCATTTGAATCATGTTGTGATAAGGAACTTTGGATGCGCCTCAAAATTCAGAAAGGGTTGACTTACAGCACTCTGATGTCAATGGCAATTGCTGTTATGCACTACAGAATGTAAGTGGATCAGACACGTAACGACCTTACGAGAAGCAAACATGGCTGAAACAACAGGACACTTGCCAGTAATTTTCAGTGTGAGACAAATAGCTGGACATTGTGCATCTGAATAGCTTGAACGATAGATGGCCACTGTATAATAACAAACATCGTAAGGCAGCTGAGAGCAGGGAATGGAAACACTGCATTCAGTTTCATAGCAACAATAAAAGCATGACCAAGCTGTAGTTGTCCAAATGTCCTGAACAACAAGCGCTAAGCTGACCACAGGTGATGCTTCACATTAGCTAAAAGTGATTTTTGAACTGTTGGCCAATGAATTAAAACTTATGTGAAGGGAATACTTGGGACTTCCAAGTTCTTCTTTACTTTTGCTCATGCTACACCAACAGCTAACAGATCGCACAGGGACTTTAGCTGACATGACAGCACAGCTTTTTTACCAAGACCTTCAGTATCACATCACCTGCTTTGTGGAAGAACATGAGAAGGACCACCGAGCTGGGTATGGTCAGTCAAAGCTCTGTCAATACTAGTCACATTCTTCATCAATACCATAGGCAATCAGAGATGTCAGAAAGAGCAGGCCAGCTGTTGGAAAGGCTGCATGCAGCAAAGCCACAGCCTGGCTGTCTCAGGTGTAGTATTTCCCATTAAGACCAAAATAAAAACAAAAGATGAGGCTCAAGGTAACAGTGCTCCTTCAACCCTATGGCACCTTCCACCCTAGTAGCCATTTAGCAAACACTGATAAAACAGGCTCTGCTGGAGAGCTGGCTGTCCTCCTTCCTGCCACAGGAGTGCCCAAGCTTTTAGTTCTCATCTTTTTTAAGCGTGCATGTGTTTAACACATTGCTCTCCTCCTCCTCTTCTGTCTGCTGCTTCCTCAAAGCTCTAGTTCTTGTTTTAGAAAAGGTTAAAGCAATCCCAAGTGATAAGAAATGAATTCATAAAGCTATTTAGGAGTTTGGTCTTTGCCTTCAGTGGCAACAGATACAGACCCAGGAACAGAAGTTATGGTCACTGATGAACTAAAAGCTGCCTTTAGGATAAGCTAGAACCCCAGAATCTGAACTCTCTATTATCAAATTACAAAGCTATAATAAATGCCTTAGTTGATGTCCCCAGCACTCGATAAATCATAATATAGCAAGTCATTGGACCTCTGCTTGCTAGAGGGAAGAGATGTTGATAGCTCAGTGAAGGTAAGAAGCAAAAAAAAAATTTAAAAGCAGAATCATGAAGCACAAACAAGGAAGGACCCAAGAACAGCCACAGTCCAGGAGTAAGATGATTTCAGAGATGTCAAAAGAAGATCTTTAAACATAAGCAGTACTGTCATAAACAGCGGCAATGTAAAATGAACCTTCTCAGCTCTGACACTGCACATCAACTCAGCACCTTTGAAAATATCTAATATTCAGACTCGCACAAATTACACCAGGCAGTTAAAATACAGCATCACGAAGTACAACTGAATAATGAAGGAAGGGTGCATGGAAAGAATAAACACTCACAGTTGATCTGCTCATGACTGTTACACTCAATTTAGTACTACAATTGGTAAATGGATGTCTGAATCGACTCAAATTCAGGACAACATGAAAACATTACCACAAATTTCATTAAGAAATGCAGGGTCTTTCCCTGCTTCTAGGAGTAAACAGGTTTTCTCACCCTTTCAGAAGTTTTAACTCCTAACCTGATGCTCTCAGACTCAGAAAAAGTCCAATGTTTCTGAAGAAGGGTTAGCAAACGTCTATTTTTGTCAGAAACTAGATATACTAGCAGAAAATTTGACCCCAAGCTTGTGACACAGATTTGAGCTTCTAGGAAGAAAACTCTTGTCACCTAAGTTCAGCTGTGTATCTTGATCTAACTTCACGGAAAGAAACAGGCAGTGCCACGGAGTCATTTATCTGACCTATTTTAGACCTCTGTGAATTGCACTCACAGGCACATACTTCTCTCCTTGGATTACAAAGGGAGCCAAAACTGATGAGCTCAGATTTAGGTATCTTTGAGAATCATGAAGTGGAACAGATGAATTCTGTCCTAAAAATAGCACCTTGTCTCAGGATTATAACCCCATTTTCTCAGCACCCAACAGTGAGTTACTTGAATATCCACTAAGGAATCAAGAATATCAAATGCAAGGACTGTTTTCCTCACATGAAAGCTGATACCTTCAGGAGAAGGACTGGTTGTAAAATAACAAGTTTTTCATAATACATCCCCTTCCAGGTGGATTTGCTCACATCTATCTTCATTCTGCTTCCCTTCATAGAGCTACCCTGAAAGCTGGAAAACCACGACAGCATGGCTGACAAGACAAAAAAAAAAGAAAAAAAAAAATCTAGAGCAAGAGATACTAGTGTTGACCAGGCATGCCAGGCTGCCATATGTTCGTCCTCCTAGTCAGCACTCACCATTCCCATGATAGTATCAGAGATCATCTGGATTGAAGAAAATTAGTATTTGCTGTTAATTATTCCTGTGAAGGTCTGGTAGCATGCTGAGTGCATCTCCGACAGTACGTAAAATTGGTCAAAATATCAGGTTTATTGAAGTTTTGCCCACAAAACCAAAAGGACACATCAACCAAACTCTTTCAAGAAGATTGCTCAAATGAAATGAAAACTTATTCTCAAAAAAACCCAAACCAAACAAAAGGGGGGGGAGGGGAGTGAAGTGAGAAATCGTGGAAGCACTTACATGTAGCCCCAAAGAAAGGGTAAACCCCAACCAGAAGCAATCTGTACTGAAAGTGCAGCTTAGCAGTGGTCCCTGATTTATAATACTTATATTGGCATTATTTAGAAGAGAACAAGTTCAGTTTGGGGATTGAAATGCTTTGTTTTCCACACAAAAGAAGACTCCTTTCATGAAAAAGTGCTTAATCAAAAATGGGTTTTGGACTAACCTAATCTGGCTGAGAAAATGCTCAGCAGCCCACCATGAATCCTCCTTAAGTCTTGTTCCTAAACCAGTACCACTTTGGCACAGCCAAAGCTAATGGGGTTCTCAAGGACTGTGCCTTTCCCATGATCTAACTGATCCCAGTTCAGTTCCCAGTTGTGCCAATCCAGAAATCATCCTCAGAGTTGATGCTGCTTGGATATGTTATTGGGAATTCCAGCAGAGCGCTGAATGGGGTGAACAACAAAAATGGATTATTCTAATTTATTTTAAACTGGCCTCATTTAAAGAAAGGTGGCTTTTACTTTGATGTCGACACTGTGTGTGCGCTTGCCTGTTATGTTCGTTCTCCAGCTCATGAGTGCTATGCCTTATTACGCTTCTGCCCGATTATAAAATACAGTAACCGAGCCATTTTCAATGCTGGTTTTTTCCACTCCAGCCAGCCCTTTTCTTTTCTTACAGGCATTTTAAAAAACATTAATGCTTAATTTGGGCCATCTCACTTCAAGTGACAGCTACTTCGAGAAGCTACAGAACTATCCCTCTGAAGGCAGCACAAGCCAAAACACAATCCTGAAAAAGGCAACCTGTGAGCACCAACCCACAGGACATGGTCAGAAGCTACCTGAATGATCTCAGTTGGCTGCTGATGTGCCTGGTGATTTCTGGTGGTGGCTAGAGCAGATAAAAAGTAGCTGCAAAGAGGCAGACCTACTTCCACATAATTTATTATTCAAGTGTAAAAGGTTAATGTACCTATTTGAACAATTAAAGTGTGCTCTCTGGAGCGTAATTGTCTTTTTGCTTCTGAAGACACAATGGCTCGTGAATCAGTAAGTGCTATGGCCAGGACCCCAACATGCATTTAATCACGAGTTGCTTGTTTCTCCATACACACCCAGGAGGAAGAAATAGCTTTAATAATAGAAACCATTAAAGAAAGATTTTAAGAAAATTAGGAACCTCACACAAAACTCCCTGGGACATATTTGCTCACAGCTGGAAGCCTAATATGTTTAAGGGTGGCTGATCCTACTCTAATACAATTTTTATAAGATTTTTGCAGTCCTGCTATAAAAGCCTGTGGCACAAATCATGATTGGAACAAGCAGACCTTCCCTTGGGAAAGAACTGAGTTGGCTTTGCTGCAATTTACTTAGCGTAATTTTTTGGATATTTATATCTGGGCAGTCCAACTGATGATAGTACTGATCTGTTGCCCGATTACATTCAGCACCAGAATAAGAAAGGGGAATTAATTTCAGTGTTACCTCCAGTTATTAAGACTTTGGAGTACTCATGACTCAGTGTCTCTAACTCAGGATAGATTTAAACTACTATTCTGTGAAAGATTTGCTTTCTTTGGTTTTTATTATGAGCATACAGCCTAGTCTATGAAAAAAAGAAAGCAATGCTTGGCTTTGAAAAAAATGACACCACTAAACTTGTCATCTGCTTGTATTAACAATTCCGCTGCTATGCAAACCATGATGGCAACCGCATCTAGCGGCTTATTTAATTCTGCTTCACAATTTCACTAACTTTGGCCCATTTAGGAACGCATAGGTTCAAAAGACTGCATCTTGCCAAATACTGGGAATTGTATACCTTGTTCTGAAAAATGACTATGCAAAGAAACTATTTCTAGCAGAGTTGCCCAAAAAGTCTTCCCCTTTCCACTGAAAAGTGCCATTTTGTCACAGCCAATCTTTTTTGTTAATTTAATCATTTCATCAAAACATCCATGCAAGCTTCTTAGGTGCAAGACAGAAGAAAACTAGGGCAGAGGGCAACAGGGAAACCACCACACAAACACAAAAGGAGAAAGAAGAATTCTGACTACAATTTCAAAGCAGCTTCTGCTTGAAGAGAAAGACATAAGAGCTTTAATGCTCATGCAACGCACATTGCAGGCTAGTTCCAGCTGCCAGGCCTTATTTGTGGCAATACTCCAGAACAAATTGTTCGATTTATAGTTCTGTAAAGCCATCCGGAAAAACAGAAAAGTCAAGCTGGGTTCTTTTTCCTTCTAACATGCTCCCATCAGGAGGAAAGATTCTCAAAGACAAATTAGATGCTAGCTACATCTCTGTAATGAGAGCCTTCCTGAGGTTACATGATGGTAACTCACACAAAATAGTGAAATGAAAAGACTAAGGAAAAAACCCTGTTAACTATGAAAAACAGCAAAACCCACCACTCCACGCTACAGAAAGTTAAGAGTATAAGCTGACCTGTACTCTTACATACAAACAACTTATACATTCAAATATTATTCTGACATTAAGAACTGTAACACTGGCTTAAAAATTATGACACTTTTTCAAAACAAACTGAAGAGTCTTTGTCATTGGTATCTGACAGCCCAAGGTTTGTGTTTCTTCAGCAACTGTAGTGCAAGCATTCTCCTAAAACATAAATCAGATTCACATAAAAAACAGCATGACAAAGATCTGAAGCCTTAAGAAAATAAAATAGCCTGTTATTTGAAATATTTGGCATCACTCTGCCACTGAAAATACACCAGTTCAATTTATGCTGGTAAGTTAAACAGTGCTGAGGAACATTCCCAGGCACTGGAGTGCCATCAACTACGCTGTTAAATTGTAAGCATGATACATAGCATCATTTTTGGCCATGGCCAACTGTCACTGAGCCAACTAATAGCAGAGCACAACTCGGGAATTAACACAGTCCAGACGCCAGCCCAAAAAGCAGTCCACATGAGGTCACTTTATTGGCGAAGTCAGGAGAGTTTAGTAAGAACAGGCTGTTTCACGCAAGTGGGTTGCAGTGCCAGAGAATGGTTTTGAGCATATTTTTTACAAGCATTGCTACAACCCCTCAGAACTGACATGGGAAGTAAGATGTTGCATTTCAAAGTTAATACAAGGTTTGACTTTACTCTTAAAGAGAGTCATCCAAGTTCACAGAAAATTAAATGGCATTTAGTTTACTTATAATTTGGCAAAAAGAAGCCTAAGTTTCCCATTTGGGGATTCAACTAACAGTTCAGCACTATTTTGCTACTTCAAAGACAGTCCTTAGTTACATCCTCATCCATTTTAAATAGCATCAACGTCAGTTTATCTTCATTACAACTAAACAACTGCAGTTCTTCAGGGAAGCATTGATTGCAGAGGTTCTCAGAGAAAATCATTTGCAGATATACAGAAATAAAGTGTTATATGTTACACAAGTAGTGGGATTTAAACAATCTATCCTGAAGGCTCCCACCTCCATTCCATGGAGATGGAGAATCCAGAGCATCTTGCTGAGATGTCTCTGGTGTGAAGGAAGAGCACAAAAGAGGAGCAAGTTTAACAGTGCAAGGGTGTCTACTGAAGCTTGTCTCTTTTCACTTCCATAATACTCCAGTTTAAGGGTTGTCTACTCAAGATCTGAGCTACCTTGACTAGCCACCGCATTATAAACTCAGGTTGAGGGAGAGGAACAAGCACAATATAAACACAAAAACATTCCACTGGACAGTATCCTTCAACAACATTTCCCATGAGAGGTCACTAGCTCCTTAAAGCCAGTGAATTGTAAACTGCATATCCGTGAACTGCATGTTACAGGAAAACAGTTTGTAACCCCCCTATTAATCCTTGGCATCAGGGCACACACAGTATAATTATAGACTGCAGCAGAATAATTCGAAAACTTATTCCACGGGGCCATAATTATATCCTAGCTGTAATCCTTTAATTGCCAATATCATCTAATGCATTATAGACATACCATATGACTAGATGAACAAATGTACTAAAACATTCTGCAAGCAAGCCACGGTAAAAGCAATAGCATAGCCAGTGATGCAGACTATTAAACAAGAAGCACAATTAATAAGCAGCAGAATAAACAGCCTAGAAACATCAGGATTTCTACTCTCATTTTGCATATATTTTGCAACTATTGTTGCACCAATAGTTAGTCTTCAAAAGTACCCGACTGGATGCACAAATTAAGACTACTGGAAAGAAATCTGTCATAAATTGCCACTTACGACAATCAACCATCAAGCAAAAGGCAGAAATAGATTTCTAGCAATTTTTTGGAAAGAAGTTATGAGGACCTAAACTGCAGTAGATGCTGACCCAGTCCAAAACAGAGTGAAACCAAACAGACCATACACCCAAGAGCTACTAAAGACTATTCTTCTGGTCATCCCTTATGAATATTCTCTACACTAACACTGTCAACGTTTTATTTTTACCCTGGAAAACAAGAGCTGAGGAAGCTGAAGGAGTTTGCTTAAACCTTTTGCTTATCTACAGCCTAAGAGCATATAAAGCATATAGGACCAGAAAGAAAAAGCTTAAGAGGAAATATAATTTGGAACCTAGCCATTATTCTCAGGAAGGTAATGCAGTGTTCAAGAATGTCTTTACTAATCCAAGAGTTACTTGTATTTTTATCCAATGATTACTACTACAAATGCCTAAACAGTTCAAATGTAGAAGCTAGAACATGCCCTCTCCACTCCCAGATGCTAGATCCAGCCTCTCTCATCCTTTCCTGGTGCAAGAGACTTCAAAAGTAGCAGAGACCACTTCAACCTGATGAGAAGTTTCCTCAGCAGCTGTCCCCACCACAAGGTCCGTACCTTAGAGGCAGGGATCACCTGCCGCATTAAAAAGGCTGAGCCCTGCCAAGTTAGTGAACTCCAAAGGAGGGTAATGAAACGCCCCTCCAAAATGCATCCTGTTTCTGGATTCAAAGTGTCCCTAAAGCACTTTGATGCTCCAGAGAAAGGACAAGAATTAGGACACAGTCACGCCTAGTATTTCCTAGGAGCTGGCTGTGTCCCTGCTCATAAACTAATTCCAGTCACCCTAAGTGACTAGTCCAGATCAGGGCACCCTTATCACTCAGCTGCCAATTCTGGAGCTACTCTGTCGGTCAGGTAGGTGCACCTCAGCAACTTGTCTTCTATTTTGTTCTGACTACATCCTTACTGGAACTGACCCAAACCATCTGCCTCCTGTACCAAACTGCAGATTACCAACAGAAATAGAATTACAAGCAATAGAAGTCTGCATTAAAAATATCTCTTTCATATACAGTACCTACCACCTGTCAAAGGCAGTGAACAATTTTCCCTTTGTAAAAGTGGCTGCAATTCTTGTCATTACCCCACAGGGTGCTAGAAAAACAATAGCACAGCAAACTGCTGAAAAATTGCGAGATGAATGCAGCCTCCCAGTTAAACTACACTGTTCCTTCATTTACTGATGTACAACAGACATAATAGGGCAGCACTTCTTGAAGTGCAGATGCACAGGATTGCATAGGCATCACAAACACAAGACGCACATGAAGGCAAACTCAAGATGTGTGGTGGCCATCATCCTTATAAATATCCTCTATTTTCTGACTCTTCAAATCCACATCAGTTCGTTGTTTCCCAGGCAGTCAAAGGGTTAAACACCTCCCATTACTGGTAGCCCTGTCACTTCCTTGCTCCAATTACAGAGGAAGATAAATTCAAAGTGAGGAAAAAAATTCCTTCATGGTTTTCCATATATTCATTTATAACCCGAGATGCTTTGTTTGTTGGGAAATGTAAAATCTCTAATTTTAGAACAGCCGATATAACTGGGAAGATGTAACAGGCTCCTGGGACCACAAGCAAAGCAGCACCGAACTTCAAACTAGACATAGGTAAGAAGCAATGACTAATAATATAACCTAGTTATGTTCATCAGCTGAACTCAAGAGAACTTAAAGGCAAGTAGCACTAGAGACACAGTAAAGGTGACAGGCAGTCTGTTTAATTATTTACAGGTACTTCTGAACCCCATGCCTCTCCCCAGTATGACACCTAGCTTTTATCATAACGTATTGGTAAAAAACGAAAGTCTCATTTAAATCCCTGAGGAATTACAAAGTGCTCCTTCTTCTTCCCAATTCCACCAAAGGGAAAGTTGAAAAATAATCCAAATGTCCTGATTTAGCTTGACCTCTACTTTGACAATAGCTGAAGGCAGCAGGCATTCTTAGGCTGGCTCCAGAGCCTTTCATCTGCCTGGCAGGAGAGTGCTGCAAGACATGAATGCCACTGAAACTGCACTGCATATAGAGTGGACAAAATTTCCTTCTTGAACAGCCTGACAAGAACTGGTGCACACGAGGAAGCCACTGCCTCACAGGAGCTCTGTGCTCAAGCTGCAAGAACACAGCACGGCAGCTGTCAGACACTCAGCGTTTCCTGAGGCACATCAAAACTACTGCGCTAGCAGACCCTTACCTTGCATGTGAATAAGCTGCAGTTTACAGGAGTTACTCTTAAACCATTTAGAAAAACAGGTAGAAAGTATAACAACACATAACAGGTTGCAACAGTTAGACTAAAGCTGTGAACGTACAAGCAGGACCACAGAGGTTGTTCATTTAAATAATGTTAAGGTAAAAAAATCTTCAAGTCATTTGGAAGCTAAAGCAGCACAGCACTCATCCTTCACCAGTTTTCATGGGTATAGTACAGTGAACTGCATCAGCCCTCCTCCTCAGTGAGCCTGCTCCCTCAACCACACTGCTTTAGTGTGTACAGTCCGTAGTGCCCAGAGACCAAAATCAGGGTGGGATTCTTTTTTCCTCTAACTTTGAGCCTTTAAGAATTAGATGCAACATCTGTGCTAGACATCATAGATTTTTATAGTCAACTGAATGGAGAAAGCACTGCCAAAGGATGAGTCAACCAACCTGTTTTAGATGCATATCCTAAGATGAGATTACTTGCCCTCAGGATAGAATTCTGCTACTCTCTTTGAAGCCAAAGTGCCCACGTCAGACATCTGCACCTGCAGATTTGACAGTTATGTCAGAGCAGACAAATGCTAAGGTATTGTCTAAGAGGCAGTCCCTAGGAAAAGATCAGGAAAAATCATACAGAAATGAAGTGACTTGCCCAAAATGATGCAGCATGGACAGGACTGACATGTAGGTGGCAGTTAAGAAATGGAAAGGAATCTAGAACATTACAGGATCAATAATGTCAAAGAGAAGTCTTTTCCACTGACTCTGTGTCAGGCCCTGAGTGTTTACAGGAGAATCATCAGATGTGAAACAGCAAGAACAAAAGCAGCCACAGAAGCAAGATTCGAATACATACTATTCTGCCTCTTTCTTCTATCATGTACATTTAGCTTTACAGAAAAGAAACCTAAGTTGAAAAATTATATGGACACTTCCCTTCGCTATTTTTTTCTTTACCTTTTGCAAAAACGCTCTTGCTAAAGACCAGCATATGAAAATGAGGTAACTGGCTATTCCTTTGCCATAGTTTGAGCTTTCATTCATTGTAACTATCTGACAGGCACCACACAACACTTCTTAATATTATGCAATGCACTTCTCAATTAAGCAGGAGTCTGCATATCTCTGCTCAGTATCCCTGGTGGTTTTAAATAAGGTTTTCACTTGTTCCATCTCTAACACTTGTTTGGCAAAACAGTAATTTTTCCAGATGAGAGAGAACCCAGTGATCATAAAGAATGAATTATTTACAGAAAGATCAGTACTCCATTTCATGTCAAGACTTCACTAATTGTATTTAATTGAAAGCACCATACTGAACATATGCACAATGCTCTTCAGGTTCATAAAAGCTTAAGTGCTTTTAAATACTACTGAAAAAAGGAACAGGCTCAGAGGATTGGTAGCAGGAAACAATACCTTCTACTTTTAGAGCATTGACTCAAAGTCACAAGTTAATCAAGGCTAAAACACATCATTTGCTAATTGGTTGATGGGGACAGGTAATCCCCTTTTCTAATGGGCATATGGTACCATAAACCCTCAAAATCAGAAGACCCAATTATAACTATGCAGATCAGACTGAACTTCTTGCTGCAATTTAGCTTACCTATGCTCTGTCTCCATGCAGTCCCACCACTGAAGCAAGGCTGTTGACCTAGATCTTTACAGTGCTTTTCAATAGATTGTCAAGGCATTTTACAAGTCAATAAAAAACAAACCAGAGGAACCAACTTCACAACAATCATTAAGCAATCAGCAGCAAAGCTCAAGACCAGTTTAGGTCCAGGTTCATTGTTCTATTCAGTAAACTTGCAGTTTCACCAAACACAGTGAGCCAATCTAACAGACCATTGCATTCAAGAAAACACGAGTGGGAAGAGTTTTCTGCAAGGTTAGCATGTCAATCTCACAGAATTGTCCTGTGATCACCAGAGCCTGCTCCATAGACAAAGCAGTACCACAACCCTTCAGCAACAGCAAGCTGTTAGAGAAGCAAACTATTAGCCTCACTAGGCTCCAGAAATCTGCCCTCATGTATTAGGTTTAGAGACAGCACTCCTCAAGAAATCAAGCTTTGTGGAAGTGCACTAGTAACTGCTGGTGTGTAAGCGTCTGGAGCAGAAGAGATATCTGCTGGCCCTTCTGGCTTTAGATCTTGTTCAGTTCCTTCCTCTGTCCAACAGGATTCAAAGCCAATGTATGTATTCCTTTTTCAGGTGAGCACCCAAAATAGCAGGTTAGGGAATCAATTTTCAACTTGCTGTTCACAGATCCTTTAATTATTTGCAAGGAATCTGTAAAACGTAACTGAAAAGGCAAGTTACTTGCCAACAAGCTTAAATTAGCCCAACAGTAGTCAGCAAGGCAGAAGAAAATGGGCTAACTCACATTTGCATTTGTACTCTGACACATCTCATCTTGGATTTTTTTCTGCTCAATGACTGTTTTAAACTCACATGGCCTGTAGCGTGGTAGGTAGGTCAGCCTTCCAAAAAGTTGAACAACAGGGAAACTCAGCTTCAGGACATTGAACATCCTGTATTAGTATTCTTACTATCAATGCTTCTTATGAAGAGTGAACATGAGCACATTTCCTCATTTGTTTTCAACGTGAGTCTTGCTTACTCTTTGAAAGAAATTCCCCACCACACACCCCCCCCCCAAATGTGTGCCCATGCCTTACGGCAGAAGTGTTTAGCAAAAATACCACCTCCTGTTAACTCTAAGATATCTCAATGCCTGGCAAAAACTGGTTGCAGGCCACATGTAACTATGCCACATCCCCAGCATTCCCTATTTTGTAGCACAAAGTGAGCGTGCCAGTGTTTCAGCCCACACTTGCTCAGTGTACTAAACGTGCAAATCTTCCTCCAACATCTGACTCCAGCCACATTGTGCTCATGGTTCTGGATTCAGCTGCACAGGCCAAAAAACCTAGGCAGGTTTGTCACCAGGCAGTGACAAACTTGAAACAGATTTAAACATAGACAAGCTGATTTAACACTGGAACAAGCTGAAACAGTACATATTATTAGATTACCCATTTCTTTCTTAGCAAGAGGATTGAGCAAAGTATGCTTCAATGTGTTTTTCCCAAGAGCTGAGCTTTAAGTTCAAAAGCATTCAGAACCAGGCTTGAATCATGGAGTCCC